>NC_061508.1:241748668-241787839 GCF_022539505.1 Lolium rigidum | reverse complement strand
ACGGTCCGATTTTCCATGGCGGAAGGGCGCCCAAGCGCGACGGACCGAAAAAATCGTCGTAGGACTTTGCCCGACGCAGTTTCCACAACAGAACCCATATCGTCGGGTTAGGCCCATAGGCGACGAAAAATACCCCTTAGCGGACGATTTTGAGACGTTGTCTATCAGAACTTTTCTTGTAGTGTATTCCTCCTTGTTCAGTACAAGTTTTATCTGAATGAATATAGCTTTGAAGGTTATCAATGATTATGAGGAGATTATTATGATTGAGTATGCAAGTTTTGTAATAAGCTTTAATGTAAGAGCGCTGCTCAAAAGATAAGTACAATCTGTTAACTGTTCTCTGACCAAGAACGAAGTTTGCCATCACCAATTATGATTTCCTATGCACCTTTATTTGTGATTTCCTTTTACTTGTTTCAAGTTGAATTATATGAGGAAGTTGTTCACTAGAATGTGTTGTGTGAATTAATATGATGCTTCTTGTCCGTATTTTATTTATCGACTCTTCACTCCATAAACATGTGGTCTTGTTTACCGGAGTTCGGTTTCGCTTGGGGACAAGCGAAGTCTAAGCTTGGGGGAGTTGATACGTCCATTTTGCATCACTATTTTATATCATAATTTACTCGTTATTCATTGATATATTTCATATTTAGAGATGATACTTATGTTATTTCATCTATTTTCCATGTTTCATGATTATTGGAGAATCGCGCACCGAGTCGGGATTCTCGTCGGAAAAAGCACCGTCAGAATGCAATATTTTGGAAGATCGAGCAATTGACGGAAATTACACGGAAAATCTTATTTTTCCAGAAGACGGAGAGAGCCAAAAGGAGGAGCCGAGGAGGGCCGCCATGGCCCCCCATAGGCCGGCGCGGGCCCAGGCCTGGCCGCGCCGCCTTGTGGGGAGGGGGCCCATAGCCCCCTCTGGCCTCCTCTCCTTCGCGTACTTCTTCGTCCCGAAAACCTAAGCCCCGGGGGATAATCGCGAAGAGTCACAGCCGCCTCTACGGGGCGGAAAACACCAGAGGGAAAAGAGCTCTCCGGCAGGCTGAAATCCGCCGGGGAAATTCCCTCCCGGAGGGGGAAATCGACGCCATCGTCACCGTCATCGAGCTGGACATCATTGGGATCATCTCCACCATCATCACCGCCATCTGCACCGCTGCACCTCGTCACCGTTGTAACATCTAGGGTTGAATCTTGATTGTTTGGTAGGGGAAACTCTCCCGGTATTGGTTACTCCTTGTTATTGATGCTATTGAGTGAAACCATTGAACCAAAGTTTATGTTCAGATTGTTATTCATCATCATATCACCTCTGATCATGTTCCATATGATGTCTCGTGAGTAGTTCGTTTAGTTCTTGAGGACATGGGTGAAGTCTAAATGTTAGTAGTGAATTATGTTGGGTAATATTCAATGTTATGATATTTAAGTTGTGGTGTTATTCTTCTAGTGGTGTCACGTGAACGTTGACTACATGATACTTCACCTTTATGGGCCTAGGGGAATAAATCTTGTATTCGTTTGCTAATTGCGGGGTTGCCAGAGTGACAGAAACCTGAACCCCCGTTGGTATATCGATGCAGGAGGGATAGCGAGGATCTCGCAGTTTAAGGTCGTGGTTAGATTTATCTTAATTACTTTCTTGTATTTGCGGATGCTTGCAAGGGGTATAATCACAAGTATGTATTAGTCCTAGGAAGGGCGGTGCATTAGCATAGGTTCACCCACACAACACTTATCAAAACAATGAAGATTAATCAGCTATATGAAGCGAAAGCACTAGATTAAATTCCCGTGTGTCCTCAAGAACGTTTGGTCATTATAAGTAAACAAACCGGCTTGTCCTTTGTGCTAAAAAGGATTGGGCCACTCGCTGCAATTATTACTCTCGCACTTTACTTACCTGTACTTTATTCATATGCTATATCAAAACCCCCTGAATACTTGTCTCTGAGCATTTACAGTGAATCCTTCATCGAAACTGCTTGTCAACACCTTCTGCTCCTCGTTGGGTTCGACACTCTTATTTATCGAAAGTACTACGATACACCCCTATACTTGTGGGTCATCATCCACTAGGACGGTGCCGAAGAGGATCCCTTGAAGAACAAGACGAAGAGAAGCCGAACAAGGAAAGTTTAGAGCTAGGTCTTTTGTAAACCTAGACGTACCCAGACAGATCTCTTGAGACCTGGCCTCCTATATAAAGGCCAGGAGAGGGGCTGCCGAGGGACACACAATCAATCTTAGCAACTTTAGCCACCAGAAATCTAGAGCTAGGTCGCCGCAGCACTTAGCCTCTCGACGAGATCATAGCCGAACCCTTCGGCACCCCATTGTAATCCACTATTTTCATAATCAAGATCAAACAGGCAGGACGTAAGGGTTTTACCTCATCGAGGGCCCCGAACCTGGGTAAATTGCTCTCCCCGCTTGTCTGTGAACCGATGTCTCGTGTCAGCCTACAGGATTCCGTCAACCCTAAGCCCCAATTGGAGGGCATTGTCGAGGAGCACCCTCGTCAATTGGCACCGTCTGTGGGAACCCTGTCGGCGCAAGATCCGTCATCGGCAGATCCAGTCATGTCGTCGACAGCTTCATCGACGCCATCATCATCATCATCACCGATCTTGGGAAGCCCGATTAGATTCGGCTCCTACGAGTTCACCCCGCATAGCGACTCGTCTCGCTCTACTTTTTCGGATCTGCAAGGAAACATGGAGATGACGTTTGGTAGCGTCCACTGCAATGTCAATGCAGAAGGAGTCCTCCGACTGCTGGAGTCGTGCGCTCCCAGATCAGCAAGAAAATCACCACCATTGGCTACGGAGCCAAGCCTGTCGTCGTCAGTCGATCTTTCGGCTGGCTTGACGGACTCGACAAAATCCTCCCCGCCATCGACGCCTCGGTCGACGTCTTCAATGTCGGTCGGATCTGATAACCCCATGCCGTCAGAGATGACCTCATACTACTGTTTAAACTGCGACACTAGGCACGGGTTGGGATCAAGCGACACACCATTCATCTGTAACGCCCAGTATTCGTCGGGAGAGGACAACGTCGACAGCATCACCAAGAAGGCCACCTGGAAAGCGGCGCGCCATCAAGTCTATGCCGCCAATAACACAAGAAACAGGGGAGATGGAGACCATACTCCCCGATCCAGCAGGCGGATAAGTTTTGAAAACAGCGCCAGCAACAACAACATCGATTACACCATCGCAGAGGAGGAGTGGGCAGCAGCCAGGGCGGCCGTGCTAAACAACACATCGCTGCCCGCAGGAACTTCGATCGGAACCCTCAACGCCTATCGCGCCATATTGGAAAAGAATCGGGAGCACTTATCAAAAGAGCAAGCCACCCTCAAGAGACGCCTATCCGCTGCAGAACAATCTAGCGAGCGGTGGAGAGGTTCGCGAGGAAGCGCCTCCCGAAGCAGTCAAGGCATAGGCAAGCACCGATCAAGGCTATCCAGGCTTTCGGAAGATGATGCCAGAGAAATCACGTCGAATCTCACTAAGTCCTTCATGACCACGGATACCGCGGGCATGCCACAACCAAAAACCGTCGCGGGAGCAACTGCCAACCTCGCAGCGTACCTCATCAATCAGCGACCCGAAGGTTCTATGGCTCAAGCTCACCGGGGCACCTTAGAAAATCTCGCAATATTGGGAGACAACCTGGTCCCACGGAAGGAAAAAACCACATTACAGACCAGTGGCTCAAAGTATCGCTCGAGGGATGCTCGAGACGAAATCACCCAGAGCAGAATCGATAAAGCAATGTAATCTTGCACAAGGGGAATCAGATAGCAGCAATGAAGTGCCTACAACTTTACCTGAAGGATTCGACACGAGCTTGGCTGAGAGGCCTGCCGAAAGGTTCCATTAAGTCATGGGACGACCTAGTGGACGCCTTCGTTGCCAATTTCCAAGCAACATACAAAAGACCCGTCGGGATCGAGGAATTACGACACTGCCCGACAGGCGAAGGAGTCGATGCGCGCCTACATCGGGAGATTCACCAAGCTCCTAAATGCTGCCGAAGATGTCTCTGTGGATAGAGCAATCGATGCTTTCAGCGATGGCATCCGACGTGAAACCTATATAGAGGAGCTCGAGCGCAAGAAGCCAAAAACCATAACCAAGTTAATGGAAATCACCAACAGTTGGGCTGATGGCGAAGACAACGTACAAAAGCCTCGACAGCGCAGTGACGACGAAGACGATGATCAGCCGAAGCACGATTCAGGTGGACGAAGGGATCGCCGTAAGAAAAGAAAGGACCGTAGTTACGACGACAGTAACCTGGTAGCTGCGAGATACTCTGATCGGCGAGACGATCGGTACGACGACAGGCGAGACGATCGACAGGACGGCAATAGGAGCAATTCTAGAAATCGCGGCAGCTACAAACCATGGCCACAGAGGACTCCCGAGCTACCTTTTGCTGAGCAAATAAACGCTCCCTGCTACCTGCACTCGTACGTCGACTCCAAAGACAACAAGACGAAGTCAAGTCACCTCCTCAGAGATTGTCGACAGTTCATCGAAATGCAGAAGCTCATCCAGACGACGAAGCAATGGCCAACACCACCACCACCTCCACCTCAGCACCAGGTCCAGCAGGCGCAGCCTCACAACCCCAACGAGTCGTTCCCACCACCACGTGGGCAGATGAGCATGATCCATCAGACAGGTGTTTCGAGAAGGGAAATGAAGAAGCTCACCAGAGAAATTAATCTGGCAGAAAGTATCATGGCGAACATCCCTGAGTATGTCGAGTGGTCGTCTCAGAGCATCACGTTCAGCCGAGCGGATCACCCGATGACCATACCGAAACCAGGACATGTTGCCTTAGTGGTCGAGGCGCAAATCGGGGGGTTCAAGATGAGCAAAGTCTTCATGGATGGTGGAAGTAGACTAAACCTGATATTCGTCAAAACAATCAAAAGTATGGGGATCACCATGAGGATGCTAGAAGAGACTGACACATGTTTTCATGGGATTCTCCCCACTTCACCAGCGTACTCTCTTGGCACAGTTTACCTGAACGTCGTCTTTGGCAAACCCGACAACTTCAGGAAGGAAAAGATCGAGTTTGAGGTCGTGAACTGGGAATCACAGTACCACGCTATACTCGGAAGACCAGCTTATGTCAAGTTCATGGCTGTGCCGCATTACGCATACCTCAAGCTGAAAATGCCTGGGAACAACAGGACAAACATCACAGTCTATGGAAGTTTCTCACGCTCAGACAATTGTGATCGCGACTTTCAGAGGATCACTGCGAAGTTTGGGGTAAAGCAGGAAATCAACGATCTCCCTTCCAAGTCATAAGCACACGATAATAAGGAAGATGAACGCGGCGGAAAGACGAAGAAAAAGCCAGCCGATCTTGCCCTAGAAGTTTCGACGAGAAAAGCTCGTGCAGCTGATGGCGGAGCAGTCATAGGAGAAAGCAAGACACCGGCAATCACCGCCAAGACTACTGACGAACTCAACAACGCTCCCAAAATCGCTGACGCGGTGGACAAGATGGAAGATAAGAAGAACCCTTTCCTTGCTTAAGCGGATGGATAATATTTAGTTTTTCTTTTCTTTTCAACATGGCCTTTCCCTTTTTTTCGCCCCTTAGTCCCGTACGTACTTTATTAATGAGAACTTAAGTTTTGATTCCTTGAAAAGCATTGCAGTAATTCGGAGCACCCGAACCACATCATCATAAACATTGCCTATGCCCCTCGGCAAGGGTTGGTGCGACGAACTACGCGGCAAAAATTTGCGCTCCGAAAAGCCTCTGAAACTACGAGTGCTAAAGGATGCAAAACCAACAAGGACATCGACCTGTGCTATAGATGCCTCTAAGAGTGCCGTAAATAGCAAGAGTCTGGAAACACGTATATAAAACGACCCACGTTTGATACTTCACCTATGGAAGCATCGAGGAACGACGGAGTCATCGGCACAATTAGTGCTCCCGATATATTCGGGAGCTGCTGTCAAGACATGCATCGGTTGAAAGCAAAGTTGCGTATACAACGGGTCTAGCAAGACCCACAACACGAGCTGATCACTCAAACAATTTGCTGACCAACGAATACACATACGCTTAAACGAGCAATTAAGATTTGCTCCTTCAAACATCTGCCAAATGACATTAAAATGGTAAAAATGCATATATCGGGAGCAAAGTACCAATAAAAACACGTACCAATAAAAATAGTTTAAACAACAAAAAAACAAACCCCCAAAATATTCGAGCCAAAGTCTTCTATTTACAGTAGGAGCATGACCCTGCACTACCCTTGTGAAGTGTCTTTTTCTTCAGGTGCCTTCGAGTCCTTTTCTAGCCTATCGACAATTATATTGGAAGGCAGCATCACCTTCGGGTACATAGGCTCCAAATCACCCACTGCATTGGCAATAGACAGCAAGTTTGCAGAAGGATAACGCGCAAGGACGAGGGCAAGCGTAAATCTAGCTCCCGCAAAAACTTGAGCCCGCACCAAGTCTCGGATCTTCTTGGCATTGCTGAATTCTGACATCAAAGTCAACAGCGTGGTAGGGACTGTGTTCAAGGGAAACATCATCTTCCATATTACTCTCAGCCCCTTGTAGCACTTGTCAAAGAACCGATGCACCTGTTGGACCCGGTCTTGGAACTTCGCGACAGTCGAAGCTTTCGACTGTTCCCGCCAGAAAACTTCGTCGGCTGATGATAACTGGGTCAGCGCGTTTACACGCTCGTGTATACGCTTGTTTTCCTCAGCCTTGTTCAGAGCCACGACTGCCAAAGGAACCAGCAAAAGATGAGAAAGTGCTCTTCATGAAACAGCTAAGCGCAAGAGAGCTAGGGCACTTACAATTCAAACTTTCGGCAACCTTGAACAATTCAGTAAGCGCGTAGCACTCAGCATCTGCAGCGATCTCATTTTTCTTATTGATAATGGCAGCTAAGGCATAAGTGATGCGCATATCTTTCTCCACTTGCGCGACCCGGTTCTTCATGCGTTGGAGTCGATCACTTATAGGAAGAGCACCCGAGGAGTCATGGACATAAGATGGAACACGGTAGACCTGCAAAATATCGTTCAAAGGCGCGATGGATTACATGGAGTCAACATTGGAAATTACTCCCATCGGGAGCGAAGGAATACAAATATTATAGCAAAAATATGCCGGCAACATCGCCAGCACGAAGTTTTATTACAACCAAGAAAAGTTTCATGACAAGACATCGTTTTGGTCCGGAAAAGTTACAAGGCTCAGGGGGCTTGGGTCTGATTCGATAAACTGGGACCTACCGAGGATTTCTTTGCCTCGACTAACTCAAGGAGCTGGCGAGCGCATGTAAGAGCCGAAGTCTTAAAGATACTCAGATCGATGAATTTTCCATCAGGTCCCCTCGGAAGCTCCTTGGACATTTCTTCAATATTAGCTTTGAAGCCATGACCCATCATAAGTTGGAAGGCTAGGAGGGCACCATAGGTACGCGAAGTACGTTTGAATACCTCGATAACCTCCTTGGTGTCGACGACAAAAGCGTCGAACAGCTGCCCCAAAGTTTTATCTTGACTAATCTTGGGGAGAATCATCGAATGGATCCGCGCCATGGCTCCCTTGCCCTTCTGAAGAAGGTCTCGAACAAGTGATGAGAGGCAAGCGTCATTGACAGAGTGTTTGATGGAGAATTATTCGGGACCTCGTCCAGAGCCTCAGCAGGGATATTAGCAGCTCCTGAGAAGGATGAGGTGTGAAGAAAGGCATTAACAAAAGAATCAATGTTCACAAAAACAATAATCGAGAAGCGCACAAAAAGAGGATTACTGAGCAAAGCCAGAGAGGATTGACGGAGAAGATCATCCTTCTCCATCGCCTGAGCTTCGGCAGTGAGCTTGGCTGTCTCTTCGTCCTTCAGCCTCCTCCTTAGCTCCTCCAGTTCTCCCTTCAAAGCGTTAATTTCTGCACGAGCTTCGGCAGCAATTTTAATTGCGCCTTCCAGTTTCGAGGAAGAGGACTCGACCTCCTTCTGCCTTGTCAACTTCCAAAGAATCATATTGGGAGGCAAAAGATTCCAAGGAAGATATAATAGCTTGCAAGTCCTTAAAGGAAGAGTTTCGTCGGATGAGTACTTGAAGTTTATTTAAAGAGCCGTTGATTCAAAAGAAAAAAAAGACTTACGGGTTTTCTTGAAGGAGGAATTGCGGCAGCAGCAGCTGGAGGGATATTTTTCCCCTTAGAAAGAGAAGAAGCAGTTGATGTTTGGGCTGCGGGGATCGTAGCACGGGCCGAAGCCTCGGAAGCCGCAAGATTTGACGGGGCAGCACCGATTTTAGACTTTTTGGGTGGAGGCTCGATGAAGTCTTCTCCCCTACGGAAGTAAAATAGATGACAAAGTCAGAGCAAAGGATAACAAAGGCAAAGACGTAGGGTCTCGAAGAAAAATCAAGGGCTTACAGATCCCAAAGATCATCTTCATCGGCAAAGCCGCCGGATGACCTCTTCGAAGGCAGCACCTCGGCCTCCTCCGTAGCTGCATGAACAAAGGCAGCGTGATGAGCGTCGTCATCATGCATCGACCCCGCTGTGTCGCTAATATCATTGGCTGCAGATTTGGGATCAGTAAAGATGGCTTCAGGTTTCATCAGATCAGCATGTTTGGCTCCCGAGCTTGCATTTTCCTCAGTATGGGATCCTACAGGGACTGAGGAGTCTCCCCTCTCGGAAGTATCATTTTGCAGGTCGTGCGAGTAATCAGGATCCATGAGGTTTTGTTGAAGATAAAGCAAGTAAGGACAATGGCAGTCGTGATTATCAAGAAAAATGACACAATGAGAGTGTGAAAGTAAGAAATTACCTCAGTTGGTGGGTGATCAACGTCAAAAGGTACATGGGAAGATGTGAGAGGAATCGAATCTTCCTGGCTGAAGTGAGTAAGACGACGAACTTCGTCAAGTAACTCTTTGTCGGATAATTCGGCAGCATTTATCCTAGTCTCGTCCCTGACACCCGAATACAACCACATTGGGTGGGCTCTGGCCATGATTGGTTGAATTCGACGCCTTAAGAACACAAAGGCTACCTCTGTGCCTATCATGGTTTGGCCACCGGCTTCCTTGATCCGAAGGAATCTGGCAAATAACCTATCGACTGCTGGTTTTTCGTCGGGAGAGAGGGTATTTTTCCAAGATTGTTTAGGCTTGGCTTCAAGGACATCGGAAAAACGAGGGAGCTGAAGCTCGGCTGTTTGAGAATCTCTAATATAAAACCACTTCAGCCTCCATCCTTGCACAGAGTCCCTCATCGGAAAATTGAAGTAATTAACTTCTTTACGAGCAACGAAACCAACTCCGCCAATGACGAAGGAACCGCCACTGCTGTTATATCTCTTCACGAAGAAGATTTTCTTCCATAGGCCAAAGTGTGGTTCGATGCCCAGGAACGATTCACATAGAGTTATAAAGATAGCAAGATGGAGGATTGAATTGGGAGTTAATTGCCATAGTTGGATCTCGTAAATTCGGAGAAGATGCTGAAGGAATTTGTGGGCAGGAAGCGAAAGACCTCGATGCAAAAAAGATAAAAACATCACGGTAAAACCAGCAGGGGGATTGGGCCGTGAAATCGCACCTGGGAGAATAACATTCCCCTCTTCAGAAGGAATATATCCGAGGCTCTTAGCCTTCTTCTCGTCACGCTTAGTGGTGGTGGAAGCAGGCCAATCACCGGGGATGAAACCGGCAATAGAACTTGATGGCGCTAACGGCGCCGGAGCTGGAGGAGGAGTGTGGGAGACGTTCCTTTTCGGAGAAGATCTGGCAGCGGCGCCGCTGCTTGCAGCAGCAGTAGCAAGGGTGGAGATCCTCTTCTTCCCCATCTCGTAGATTCACAAGAGATCAGGATTCGGCGGCGGCGGCGGCGCAGTAGTTTTGAGTGCAGGAGATGAATGAGGAAGAAAAGGATGCAATGATGGTGTGTGAAGAGGAGAAGATCTGCCAACGAGAAATTATAAGATATAAGGGTGGAACGGGCGCACGTACCCAGTTTACTAAAAGAGTCTCTTTTTCATCAAAAAAATCACGGGAATCGAGGAGACGCCTTGGTAATTGTACGCAAGAAGCGGTCATTTCATAAAAATTGCCCGCACAGAACTAGGGTGGCCTGTTAGGACACGTCTTATCAGTCAGACCATGGCAGTAATTACGTCATCAATGACGTCGAAAAAGCATGATGGAGGAGTCGAAGAAATGAAACTGTCGAGTGGTCAACTTGAGTCTACGCACAGATTGCAAGCATCTGCGCCTAGACTCGGGGGCTACTCCCATCGGGAGCGCTGGACGCGCACCCGATAAAAAGAAGACTCGAAGATTTTTTCAGGAAGAAGGGCGTGAAGAAGTGTTTGAACAAAAGAGTGGTGTCTTCAGCTTGAGTCCGCACCGATTGCAAGCACCCGTGCCTGCACTCGGGACTACTCCCATCGGGAGTGCTGAGTGCGCACCCGATAAAACTTTTTTGCACTCCAGGATCATGCCCGGGGACTTGATTCTGTGTAGGGTAACGTTGTTTTGCCATCGGCAATTAACCAGCAAAAGCTGGGCGCGTTACTCAATATCCTTTGCGCGTTGAGACTTTAGCGAAGAATGCGGGCCCCGGTGCAAATGTATCGGGTGACCCACGATGACTTGCAGGACGCTTCGGCAGAAGGAGACATCGAGTGGCACAACTTGAGTCTACGCACGGATTGCAAGCATCCGCACCTAGACTCGGGGGCTACTCCCATCGGGAGCGCTGGACGCGCACCCGATAGAAGAAGATGATGCTGTTACAAGATGAACAAGAACAATCAAGGAGAAGGTCATTAGGTGGAGGCATGCTTTAGTCTCTACCCGAAATATCTTCGGCTAGACACTCGGGGACTACTCACGTGGGCATTACCCTTCGGGTAACTGACATTACCCTATCCTGTACGGCCCAATAGGAGGCCCGCGAAGACACCCGATGGCAAGGTGGGCCACTAGGAAGGTGCCGAAGAGGATTCCTTGAAGAATAAGACGAAGAGAAGCTGAACAAGGAAAGTTTAGAGCTAGGTCTTTTGTAAACCTAGACGTACCCGGACAGATCTCTTGAGACCTGGCCTCCTATATAAAGGCCAGAAGAGGGGTTGCCGAGGGACACACAATCAATCTTAGCAACTTTAGCCACTAGAAATCTAGAGCTAGGTCGCCGCAGCACTTAGCCTCTCGACGAGATCATAGCCGAACCCTTCGGCACCCCATTGTAACCCACTATTTTCATAATCAAGATCAGACATGCAGGACGTAAGGGTTTTACCTTATCGAGGGACCCAAACCTGGATAAATTGCTCTTCCCGCTTGTCTGTGAACCGATGTCTCGTGTCAGCCTACAGGATTCCGTCAACCCTAAGCCCCAATCGGAGGGCATTGTCGAGGAGCACCCTCGTCATCCCCCGTAACGAAAATGCCTTCGTCACCGTTGCAGCCATGTTCGATAACCAGATCCTCCAGTGGCATCGACATGATCTGGTTCATTCAACTGGCCACCTGATGGGACGACCGAGTGAGCGACATGATCCTTACTCGATGTGAAACATAACAGTCTTAACTGTGACATACACTATTTTGTATATTTTGTAAACCACAAGGGCAGTTAGACGCCTCCAGAATATGAGCATAGTGAAATCTTAGTCAGAAAGATATAATTGATAGATTATTGCATATGATGTTGAATTAAGCCTTTTTCATGATTTGCATGTTATCCAAACACTATTTTTGAAATATTATGTAGATATATTTTTTTAATACCTATAAATTTAATGTTTGTATGTAAAATAATTTAAAAAATCCGTAGCAAAGCACGGCATTCAACTAGTATGAAAATAATAAAGCATGACTACATTCAAAAAAGAATTTACAACACATGCCCAATACAACAAAGTACAAGCAAGACGGTACTAGTGTACTAGAGACATCTCAAAGTAACAGACCACAGGCCACACAAAACCAATGGCCGGTGTTTTCCACGCCACCACCGCCCGTCCCCTCCTGCCTCCCGTGCTCGCCTACCTCTCCCCCGCCACCAGAAAGCTCAACCTCACCTGCCCGGCCGCCACCACGATGGACGGCGCGTCGGCGAGCGCTCCGGACGCCAAGAAGACGACCACCGTGTTCGTTGCCGGCTCGACGGGGAAGACCGGCAAGCGGGTCGTCGAGAAGCTGCTGGAGAGGGGCTTCGGCGTCGTCGCCGGCACGACGGACGTGGGCAGGGCCCGCGGCAGCCTGCCCCAGGACCCCAACCTGCAGCTCGTTAGTTCATTTCCACTTCAGTAGTTAGTTTGCTACTACTACTGTTAGTCTGTCAGTAGCTGTGTTGTGAGATGCGTGTCGGCTGAACTGCAGGTGAGGGCCGACGTGACGGAGGGCGCGGACAAGCTGGTTGAGGTCGTGCGCGGCGTCGACGCCGTCATATGCGCGACGGGGTTCCGGCGGTCGTTTGATCCCTTTGCTCCCTGGAAGGTTTGTCTGCCAACTAATCGAATTGGGAGTTCAGTTGGATGCCTGAATTGCTTGTCGGTGTCAGTGTTCGGTTTTGTTACTGCAAGTGATAGCTAGTTGAAAGACTGAAAGTTATGGTATTGCAGGTGGACAACTTAGGGACAGTGAGTCTCGTGGAAGCATGCCGAAAGGCTGGAGTTACAAGATTCATACTCGTCAGCTCCATTTTAGTAAATGGTGCCGCGATGGGTCAGCTTCTGAATCCAGCCTACATTGTGCTTAATCTGTTCGGCTTAGTACTCGTTGCAAAGCTGCAAGCAGAGAAATACATCAGGGGATCAGGAATAAATTACACCATCATAAGGCCTGGAGGGCTTACAGATCAACCGCCGACCGGGAGTATAGTCATAGAGCCAGAGGTAAAGCTTGTGCAGTTTTAAGAAGAATATAATTTGCATCTCAGGTCTTCCATTCGGTCTCTGTCTCACTCTGATTAGTAGTAGTGTACATCTTCGTCACGTAATCCTGAAGTTCCATAGCTAGTGCTGAAATCATTCCATTATTTGTCGTGTGGATATAGTAAAAATAGCCTTCGGTAGCTTGTCAAATCATATTGTTAGCATTGCAAGTTTTGGGTACTTATGATGCAATTCACATGCTCGATAAAACTTCGATGCCTTGTTATCAAGCGACAGTTCTTACAAGTTACAAGTAAAGAATGTGATGTTTGTATGTGAACCATTTGCAGGATACTCTCTACGATGGCTCCATATCGAGAGACCAGGTTGCAGAAGTGGCTGTGGAGGCATTGTTATGCCCGGAGGAGTCTTCCTACAAAGTCGTCGAGATTGTCACCCGAGCTGATGCTCCAAGTCGGCCCCTCAAGGATATGTTTGCTTCTATTAAACAGAAATGAGTGCTTGAGCCTAAATAGATACTAGGAACTAGTAGTACTGTGCCTAATACTAGGGCGTCTGTGAAGAGTGTTGTAAACTGTAAGAGATATTTCAGTGATCGTTCATCTATAGAACTTCTCACCGAAAACCTACTGTGTTGGTTTAGCCAGAGATACAAAGGAGGTTGGCTTCCTATGCGTAGTACTGTACAACATTTCTATATTTTCATTTCTGATAAAGGCCGATATATTAACAGATATCAAGTTTACTTCGACTCTGCAACAAGTGTATATCTGGCTAAGAAATTGAAGCTCTTACAATCTCGAAAGAAAAATAAGTTTTCAAAGTAGTGAATGAAATGCGTCTGAAAATGTTTGGTATGTTAGCCCCATCCCGTAGTAACAAGTTGCAGCCTTTCACACCAACAAAACCTCGATCAGCCAACGATTCTTGAGAAAGAGGGAACATACGGAAGATAGGGCCTGTACGACCACCCACCGAATCTGATATTGCCGAGAGTATGAACTTCCCCACGGTCCATGTCATACGAGAGCAACACGTACTTCCGGTTCCTTTTCACACCGAAGAAGACGGTGTTGCATTCCGGATGGATCCCAACCAAAGAGTACTCCTCAAGATCAGTGATCTTGGCTCCGAAAATACGGGTGGTGCTGATGCTGTACCTGTAGGTCCACTGGTTTTCGTCGTCGCCGCCGTCGCCGAGAATCCACACCGACAGCGTGTGCTCATCCCTGCGCCGGTGGCTCACGTACCGATGAAAGGGCCGTTGGACGAATAGCGGTACGTGGTGGCCATGGATTCCAGCAGAGGGATGGTTCTCCAAGTCGTCCCTTCCGTGTCAACGGCGACGATCGTCGAGCTGATTGTGACCAGATGCAGCATGCCGTGGTGGAAGACGCCGCGGTGGGACACCTTGGTGTCCCAGGCCCAGCCGCTTTCGTGGTGGCTCCACGCTCCGGCTTCCGAGGAGTATATGTCGACGTCTTCTGTGAACCAATCCCAATCCTCGTCGTGCAGGAGCGCGAAGATGTGGAAGTGGCCCGATGCGACGGCGGCGAGGAACATCCGCATGTCCGTCCTGAACCGGTGGCCATTGCCGGGGACGGTCACCCACTGCTGGGTGGCCGGGTTGCACACCACGTAGTCGGATGCGGCCGCGGATGTTTTACTATGATTTTCTATTTTTAGAACAGCTCGATGTTCTATGAATTTGGGTCGCCGAGTGATTGAATAGTTTTGAGAATCAGCCTGTGGTTAAGTGGTTAAGAGAGGCAATGGCACCCATAATCTATTACTTTTTCTTTCTCAAAATGTAAGGCGTCTAAAGACTGGTCAAAAATCAAATTTTACTAACTTTGATCAAATATTTAAAAAAAAATATTTACATCTACAATATCGAATGAACATATTAAAAATATATTTTATGCTGAATCTATTCACGTTGATTCAGTATTGCAAATATTTATATTTTGTGTATAAATTTGGTCAAACTTAAAAAACGTTGAATTTTGACTAAGGACGGAGATAGTAGAGTTTAAATCTCAGGTTTGACACTTGGTGTATCATAAAAGGTGGAATATTCTTCAGTGGGAGGCGACGTTTCTGTCGACATTGAGACGCATGTGGTAACTTCGTTAATCTCAAGACCCGTTGGATAAAGTTTTTTGACGCAGTCTCTCGAAGGTGCTTATAGGGTAAGGTGCGTGTGCGAGCATTTGCGTATCTGTGAGCCTCTACGTTTGTACTGTGTTTCAAAAAAAAATGGTTGTGAGGTTAGTGGTATTAAGCACATTAGGCAGACCCTAGATTTAATGTTTTGATGTCTCGTAAAATATTTTTTTCAAACACTGTTTATTTCTAGCTATTTACGGGATCGGAGAAGATTTTCCGAATCCCAAAAATTCCTAATAGTCCGTTTATTTCTCTAGGTTTGGAGGGGATAATCTCGAGATATCTCATAAATTCTTATATTTTTGCCTAGATTAAAAACTCTTCATCATATTAGTGTATTTTTTTGGCAAGAGTATTTGTGGGGTTGGGAGGGAATTGGATGAATACCGAATCTCCTCCCAACCCTAAATCCTTCGGGCTGAAAATACAAAAGAAGTAAACAATGTCTTAGTAGGAGGTGACTATTTCGATGGATATCGGGACGCATGTAGTGACTTTTCAATCTCAATACCCGTCGGCTCAGTTTTTCGAGCTTAGCCTCTCGGAGATGCCCATAAAGATAGGTTATGCATGCATGCGATTCGTAGAGTGAAGGTATATACCATACGTGAGAGAATCTGCGAACAAAAAGCTTAAGCTAGCTTGTGGGGGACAATACGTTTAATTCCTGCTCTAACACAGAGCACGGTCTTGATGTACATACTCAGAGCAAGTCCAACAACACCCCTATAACCACCCCTATATCAAACATATGGGAGAAAGAAGGAAAAACATTGCTCCAACGGCTCCCCTATAGCCTCCTCTAAATATTGGTGTCCCCAACTCAGCCCCCCCTCTCTCCCTATGCATTAGGGTTGCGAAGGTGTCCCCAACACATACCCCAACCCATGTTATGTCTTGTTATAATCTTACATGTGGGCTCTACACTATTAAAATACATGTGAATATGACATTAGGGAGGAATTATAGGGGAGCTGCTGGAAAGAAAAAAAATAGAGGAGGAATCTTTTTAGGGGTGTCCCCTACATGAAGATATAGGAAAAAAAAATGTAGGAGTCCTGCTGGACTTGCTCTCACACGACCATATTTTCATACCCTTTTTGGGGAGCCCAGCCATATACACAGACTCATACACATGTCACAAGTGTCATGGACAATGAGACACACTTTGCGCCAAATATGTGCTTTCGTGGGATGGAACAATAAAATCTTTTCATATGAAAGAATAATCATATGTGTCCAAAATAACAGAAATACATATGATCCAGTTTAAAACTTAGTAAGCCGAAGAAAATAGGGACTTATGATAAAGGGCCAAAATAAAAAAAAAGGACATATGATCAAATATCCCGACTTAAGATATATGTGTACACACGCGGACACCAACAATGCACTCACAAATTACACAACCCCCTTTAGATTAAAGAATAAAGTCATGGAGCTCAAGCACCTAGGGGATAATGATCCGTTCTCTCCGGTGGTACCAACTTCGGGCTCGCAGTTCTGGAGGGCCATCCAGAAAATTAAGTGGGTTTTCAAGCTGGGAGCTCGACATAAGGTCTGTGATGGGCGCAGAGCCGCAGAACCTACTTCTAGCTTGACTGGTGGACTGGCCGGGTTCCCCTGAGAGCTATCTTTTCCCACTTGTTTGCCTGCTGTGACAACCAGTACACAATGGTGGCGGGTGTTCGATCAGCCGAGGGATGGCAGATTAGGTTTTGACGGCCGTTCGGGATGGATGAGACAGTGGAATGGGACAACCTTTGCAGGGTGTTTGACCTACACCCGTTCACACCGAGCGTGGATGAGGTCTCGTGGTCTTTAGAGAGCTCGGGACAATTCTCCACGAAGTCGATGTACCCAAAACTGACGCGGGGGGCGGCGGTTGCACACTTTAGACAAATTTGGAAGGCCAAGGTTCCTCCTAAGATCAAGGTGTTCCTCTCGCAGCTTCTAAGGGGTAGACTTCCCGCTAAAGACCAATTGGCCAAGCGGAAGGGTTCGTCTGATGGTCATTGTGCCCTGTGTGGGGAGTGGGAGGATGGAGACAACATTTTCTTCGGGTGCCATCTTGCCAAGTTCATGTGGGCAGGAGTTAGGGAACTCCTGAAATGTACCTAGAACCCGACGGGGGTTGGTGACGAGGGATCACCTCGCCAATGCCTACGTATTGTAGACTTGGGTTTCGGGAGAGAGCGGCGATGGAGATTCCGGGAGCGAGATTAGGCACACGACGTACCCAGCTTCGGGTCCCCTCGGTGGAGGATCCCTACGTGCTGCTAGCAATCCAGTATATGATCATAGATGTGTTTACAGGGTGCCGCCGTAGGCGGAGCTATGTTGTCTATATTCTGTCTATCTGTTTTCCTCCTTATTTCGGGTGCCTTGGCTAGCTTTATATATGCAACCAGCCTAGGGTTTTACAAGAGTCCTAGTCGACTACTTCTTCGGGTTGCCTTGTTGGGCCTTCTCCATATTGGGTCTTCTCCATATTGGGCCGAGCTGGATATACTAATAATGGGTACCCGAAGGGTATGCCCATGTCAGTAGCCCCCGAGTTTATAGGGAAGTCGAAGACTTGCGTAGAAACTCCAAGCATAACCATCTCCGAAGTCGAAGAAATACACTGCAAGGTCCATGTCGTAGATCATGTGTAGCGTAGATGATGTCGATGATTCTTGAAATTATCGGGTGCGCGGCAGCGCTCCCGATGGGAGTAGCCCCCGAGTCTATGGACAAGTGCTTGCACTTAGGCATAGACTCAAGTTGTACTACTCGATGAAGAACTTAACTATATTTCTGGAAGACTTGATGAAATCCATGCGCTCCCGATGGGAGTAGGCTCCACTCGAGTCGTAGAATCGAGTTGAGTCAACAAACCTTAATTGACGTAGATGCTGTCGAAGTTATCTTTCTATCGGGTGCGCGACCAGCGCTCCCGATGGGAGTAGCCCCCGAGGCTACAGCCAAGTGTTTGCACTTGGGTGTAGGCTCAACTTGCTTTTAATCGACACCACAATTTTTCCTCTTTCTTGTATCTTATCTGGAGGGTGAACAATACTCTCGATAAGAGTAGCCCCCGAGCCTATACGCAGGTGCTTGCACCTGGGCATAGACTCAAGTTGTACTACTCGATAAAGAACTTGACTATATTTCTAGGCGCAGCCCCTCGTTTTATTGACTCCAGGCCGTTGCTATCTATGTTGTTCAGGGATAATGGTAAATGGGGTTGGTTCATCTGACGGATCAGGTACCAGTTAACTGCTCTTGTGGCAATCCCGCAAGAACCTACTTCAAGATCACGTCCCTGGACATGATCTCGGCGCCAATTGACGAGGGATCACCTCGCCAATGCCTACTCCCAGTTGGGGACTTTGTGTCCATTGTGCAGGGGCTGTCGGGGCGGATGCGTAGACTAGCATGGTTCACCTTTGCAGCGCAATCCTGGACGCTTTGGAATAAGCTAGCTATCGAGGGACACATCATAAATAGCCCGGCTGACGCCATCTTCAAAATATCTATCTATATGCAGAGCTGGAGGGTACTGGTCAGACGGACGGACATGACCTTGCTCGACGCGGTGCTGGACAAGGTTAGGAGACTTTATGCGATAACAAGGACTTGAGGGGCAATGACGACTTTCCGCCGGCTGTTCTCTATCTTGTATCAGTGTGTGCTGTGTGCTGGTAGTTGTAGCCGGGGGGCTTCAGTTGTGTGGACTTTGGTATTTGTCGAATCTGTTAAGTGTGGTATATATCTTGAGTGTATGGTGTAACTGAACGCTTGTTGCGCGCCATTGGGCTTTATTTTTTTTTCGATAAAGGGTGCTTTCATTATTTTTAGGGTTGGGCTTTATATATAAAGCCGGGTCTTTGGACCTTATGTTTAAAAAGCTCCAGCCATGTGTTTCGTCGTTGTTTCCGACTCGATGAGCATGAATCGCGATCGTATCAAACGGTCTATTAATACCTTGCGATTTCACGAGATTTTAGTTGTATGTGCTTGAGCACAAGTTCAACTATAGCCACCAACCAATAGTAGACTAGTGTCACTAAAAGTGTTAATTAGTTTTGATCAATGTAAGGTAAAAATAAGTATTGATCAAAATCAAACTTTACAAAATTGGCCAGGTTAATTCACCTCTATCTAAAATAAATCATTTCTTGAGTGATTTGAGATCATACTCCACCACCTTCTCCCATTCTCCAGCGGCATCACCAACAAACGTCACACGACTTGTTAAAACAAAACGTCACACGATAGACGCACTTCCACCTTCCAAATTCGTCCCCAGTACCGGCGACCTTTTTCAGCCCCTCCCAAAAGGTCCACCACACCTTGAGATCTCGTCCAGTGCGATGCAAGAGACCAGGGGCCCCACCGCCAAGCTTCCCTCCGTCTCCCACTTCGCCGGCACCAGCCCTCCCCCGTACCCCCACTACTACGGCACCTTCTCCCCTCCGCCTCCGCCGCCGGCCGCAGCAGCCGCCTACAGCCCCTCCCTGAACGGTCGGCGCTCCTTCTCCCGCGCTGTCCCCTTCTGGTTTTGTAGAGACTGAAACGGGCTCTTCTTGATGTGCAGGGTGCGGTGCTGAGAGCGTTGTTGCTTTCCCGTGCACCGTCCAGCAGCAGGTCTTCGCGGAGGGCCTCCCAGTCCGGGAGCCGCGGCTGCCTTTCTGGGGCGTCGGCATCGGCTGGGCTTTGTAAGTGTCTTTCTGCCTTTGAGTGCTATTTATTTGTCTCCAATGTGATCGGTGCGGATTGTTGAGATGATCTGGCGAAGTTAGGAACACTTTGGAACTGGTAACAGCATGAGCACGTGACGTGGTTGCTGCTTAGTGTGTTAGCGGGGGATTGAGCGGGTAGATGTCTCCAGCAAGAAGTTCATGTAGCAACATCTATAGTATATATGCTTCAGGACCAGAAGAAGAGTTCATCCTTGCTAGTAACCGTTTGTGAGCTACTTAGTACTCTTGTTGGTCTAGTTGGGTAAGGTCCCTTTGGTACAAATCGCATAATGTAGCGGTTAAATGGTACTGGATTTTGATTATGACACAACTTGATATAGCACAAGAGGATTGTCCTAAACTGGCATAGTAATCTGTGGAGTCTACTGCTCTGCTATCTAGTAACTGACATCGATCTTTAGCATAGGTGTAGTATTTCATATCAAGGAGTTTGTTTAAGTTCATTGCTCTTACCTGCAAATCTAAAATGAAAGAACGATGGATCCATACTGATGACTGTATATTGGTTTTGTTTTGAAGGTTCTTATTCGGGTTCTTCTTGGCTGCAATTCCCTGGTATACTGGTGCTTTTCTTCTATTCTTTGTTGCATTGGATCACCGGGAGAAGCCTGGATTGATTGCCTGCACAATTGCTGTAAGTACCCCCCAGTTTCTACAACTAATGCACATATAGACATATTATTTTATTTCTGGTGCAAAATAAATGGAAATCATGTGGGCTGTAACTGGATGTGCTTCTTTATCTCAAAAAACAAAAGAAGTATAGTGCTTCATCTTCAGTTTAAGCAATATACCACTAGCACTGATGCTCCTTTTGTTAGTCACGGTTATAACTACCTGTTTGCTAGGAGGCTACTGATTAATAAGTACAATAAAAGGCATCAATGAAGTGACGTTTTTGTTCTGTGTGCAGGTATATATTTAGTTAATAACTAATAAATATGGATATAATTTGAATGAAAAGGAGAGTTATTTAGATAGGTCCCATGCTCTGTCATTCGGCTATCTTCATGACGGCAATTATCCCATTAGCACCCAAGGATGCTTACAGTTTTGAAATGGTAGCAGCAAGCAATGATGAACACAACATCCTACTTATGTGCTATGGTATCGACTTGTTAGTATATGGCCAACCCAGCTGAAATACTGAAATACATAGATCTGTTTGCAACATCTTTCAGAATTTATATGTTTAGAGCAATGAACATAGAACAAAGGAGCGCCATCAATTGCCTCGCGGCTTGATTTATATTACCTTTGGTTTAGTTTATGTTGAATGGTATATCTACAATAATGGCCCCAATTGTAAGAAGTGGGTATAAAGCTTGCTCTCCTCTGAACCTCTATGTTACACAGAAAGATGTTACCAAATAAATTTGGTCAATTAGATTGTCGAGGTCAAGCTCAATGCGTTGTGATGCATTTAATTAATTTCAGTTTTGTTTGATGTAACCAAGGATTCTCTTGCAGGGCATTTTTGCACTAGTCCCATTCATGCTCAATGGCATAAGAATGCAACCTTTCTGGTGATGCTGGATGTCATCAATCCAAATTGTAACTATAAGCGCCACATTCTTCATGTCCTCTTTCGTTGATGCTGGAAGTTGCAATCCAAATTCACAGGTTTCTGTAATTTAAACACCATATGTCTATAGTTGTAATATACTGCCCATCCATGTGAAGAACACAGTTGATTAACATATGTTTTAAAAGAATATATTTGCTTGGATAATATTCACAGGGTTGTAAATATGTAACCTTTGTGGTGAATTGTAGCCCAACAATTTGTTTTATGAGAAAATATGTTGTAATTGGTAGCAAGATCATTTGTTTCCAGGAGTCGAAGTCTTGATGAAACAACATCTTTTCACAGAAAATACATGATAAGGCGGTTCCTATTCCTTGGCCCTCCCTGTCTCCCGTTACATTCTCACATGACCACTAAAATGATAATACATGTGAATTATCCAGAAAATTTCAAGTAACTTTTAGGATCTCTTTGAGGGAAGGCCACCATGACGACTTCATTAATATGAAATAATACTCGTCACGCTGGACCAATAGAAGTTTTAGGATCTTTTAGATTTGTTGGATTCAAAAAATGCTGAACTAATAGAACTTTGTACAAACACCTATACAGTTGAATTGATTTATTTAAAGCTTGTGGAGTTTGATGTTTTAACCTTATTTGCATCACGATAACCCACTTTATTAGTTAGTAATTTCTTCTCGTTGTTTGTAAAATCATGTTTGTTGCCGTAGAATCATGATCCCTAATGTCAGGGAAGAAGGAAGATACTCCTTTTTTTTTTGAGGTAAAGAAGGAAGATACTCCTAGGTGTTTTGTCTCAACACCGACAACAAGTCGGTTTTATAAAATACCCCTAAAAATGTCGGTAATGAATATATGCACATTGGGGGAGGACACCACCCCAATAGTGCGAGAAAATTTGTATAGACTATATGTAAGTCTTCGGAGTAGATGGCCTCAGAGCATCTCCACTCGTTGGGCCTGCCCACGACGAAATGCGGACGAAACAACCGCCGGATTGAACGAAATAAAGTCGTGGGGAGTACCGTATTTTCTGTCCACCCGGAGTTCGCCGGACATAGTTCAAATTCAAACAAACCGTCGTCCCGCGCTACAAATACGGCCAGTTGATCGGCAAAAGGACCAGCAAAAGGATCCGATAGGAGGGAAATTACACGGGAACAGGCTCATCGGCAGTCCCTGCTGGGTTCTTCTTCTTCGACGGCTTGGCTTCCGTCGGCCACATCCTCCACATACTCGTTGTGCGCTGCGACAGCTGCCGTCGCCCTCGCCTCCTCTTGCGTGAAGAACCCCGGGCTCGCATCGGCGGCGGCCATGAAAAACCCCGGGCTCGCAGCGGCGGCCATGGAGCCGGAGGTGATCATCTCGTGGATCTCCTCGTCGTTCGGCGCCGCCATCGCACCGAACGGGAGCGGCCCTCGTCGCAGGGCCGGCGAGGTGCCCTCGTATCGGTTCCCGCCGCCGACGTCGAGCTCGGGCGGCGACGGCGTGAACCTGGACGGTTGGACGTAGGAGCCCTCTTGGAACATGGCAGGCGGCGACGGCGAGTAGATCGAAGGGGAGAAAGTCGACGGGGAACTGCATGTACCTTGCGTCAGCCATTGGCCGGGGAACATGGCACCGCCGCCGTGAGCATGGCCCGTGCTCATGGCCATGCTGATCTTCCTCGCTTGTTCGTCCTGGGCCGCCGCCGCCGCCTTCTTGGCGGCGGCTTTTTTCACCCTCTCCACCCTGACGCTTGTTTCGACCTCGCGCCGGATCTCGTCCGCCGCCCACTCTGCGTTCGACGTACCCGGTGGCCGCACCTTCTTCGCCCGCGGCTTCCTCTCCTTCGGCGGCATGGTGGTGGATGAGAAGACGAGGAGGAGAAGACGAGGACGGGAACTGGAACTGGAAGATGAGGAGGAGAATGGACAAATTCGGCGGGAGAGTTTGGGGATATGCAAGCAAATTGGAGGGAAATCGACAGGATTTGGCTTTCCTGTCGCCGACTACGAGGGTCCACACGATGTTTCGCGCCAAATTCTTTCGTCCGGAGTCCCCGAGCGCGCCCCGGGGGACCGAGGATGGCGTGGGCTCGCCGGATGGATGAAGGGCCAAATCCGGATGAAAACGAGGAACCGGGGGCGCGACTGGGCCGAATTTCGCCGTTCGGATGGAAAAAACGTCGCTCGGGGGCCTCGTCGGGGAGACGAGTGGAGATGCTCTCAGAACATCCAATGATGAGGACATTGCAAGCCTTTGGCAATGTGTGAAGATACAGGGTTCATGGATGATTGGGAGCATTGATTGCATGCCCGAGGTAGAAAAATTAGCCTACAATATAGTATGGTCACTTCAGTGGCCATTGACATTTAAGGTCTTGCATTTGAGGACCTATAGATATGGTATTATTTCTTGGGATGAAGGTACTCACAATGACATCAATGTCTTGAAAAGATCACCCGTGTTTGCAAAGGCTAGAAAATAGAGAAGCTCCAACATGCGAATTCAAGGTCAATGTCCATGAGTATAATATGGGGAACTATCTTATTGATGGTATCACCCTTCTTGGTTAAACTTTGTGAAGAAAATATCAAATCCTCACGGTGAGAAGAGAGTCCACTTTGCAAAGTATTTTTGGTTAAAAGGAACATTGAGCGAGTATGTTGAGTGTTGCAAGATTGATTTGCAATTGTGTGCGGACCTTCTCGCTTTGGGACCAACATACCTAGGGAAACATCGCAACTGTTTTGTGTGATCCTTCACAAAATGATCATAGAGGATGAGAGAAAACCAAGAGATAGACTATGAGTATGACTCCCTGAGGACTCCACCCTGGAAACTCCAATTAGATCTTGGAGGAAAACCGTCTAACTTCCCAAATTTATTCCAAATTTATTCTGGTTTGGCGACAAATTACACTGACCTTGTGACACACCAATTGTCTTATTGATAAGCGGTGGCCCGATCTTCTCAGCAAGCAATGGGGGTGATGATGATCACATGGTGATTGCAGCGGAGGTAACTTGGATGAAGTGGATGATAACTTGTATGACGCAACGAGATCTCTCGATTGATCCCTGTCGCCAATGCAACAGCTCTCAACCCTGCAAGATATTCGCAACTCCACACACTTCGCACATAGCCGCCGACCACGAAGCGGTAAGTTGCAACCGTCTAATTCCCAATGGAACAACAGATCACACAAGACTTTTCAGATCTACACAATATCAAGCAATATGGTGTAGGGAATTCAATAGTTTTGCAGAGCAAACAACTAAGAACTAGGGTTTTTCTTAAACGTGGTCTAAAGCAGCTAGGGGGCGTCCTGGGCACTTATATAGGCGTCCGGGATGACCTCTGGTCGAAAAGATACAAGAATAACACACCCAGAATAGATCTGGTCGAGACAGACTCGGACACGGCCGGTCTGGGGGCCGGTCGACCGGGCCTGGGACCGGGCTGGCCGGTTCAAACCGGGCCAGAGACCGGGTTGCAACCGGGCGGGCGAAGTGTCGCGCAGTAACCCTCCCGGTTGGCATCAGCGTGGCGCCCGGTTGGCGCCGGGGTGGATCCGGCTTGCCGCCCGGTCGGACCAGGCCAGGGACCGGGCGCGCCGGCGTGGCGGCCGGTGTGGTGACCCTGCATACCACTGCATGTTGTAGTATGCCAGTCGTTGATATAACATTCACGAAGTACCATTCCGCAAATATTACATCCCTCAGAGTAGTACAACAGAACATAGCAGGTCCATAACTCATTCATTTATTATTACAAATATCACACACATGTTGTCTCGGAGCTCCTCTTGGGTCCTAAGAGGAATACCCCTGGGGTTCGAGGCGAACCCAACTTAGCTTACAATATAAGAGTCTCATTAAGTTATACATTTATTTCTTCGAGCAGCTAAATACTAAGAGTTCGGGCTGCTCGGCTTCTACTACTACTCGAGATGTTCAGGCTTGATCTCGTCCGGAAGCCTCCCCGGTTCTGTAGACGATGAGGTAGTCTATGCCCTCAATACCTCCAGAGAGGTCTGGTTCTTCATAGCCGATGATTTCGGCTCCTTCATTGTTGTCGTAGTCCTCCTCCAGACGATTCAGACAATCTAAGCATGGGATTTAAGAGTGGTATGAGTACGAGCGTACTCAACAAGTTCATTATAGAGAAGAGGTGTTTAATGCACTAGCTACGATATTAGACCGTAAAGTCTAATACCAATGCAAGTTTTGGTAAACATTTCTTCAAGAGATTGCTTTTATTCCAAAGAGCTATGTCCGTCAGCCTTCACCGGTTTACTAGAACTTCGTGGAGTTCCTTTCCGGCCGCGTTCGCAGTTCCTTATCCCGGAACAGGGAGTGACAGTCACAGCTCTTTACACTCGCAGGTGTGTTGCTTTACCCATAAGAGATCTTAACCTTGGTGCCAACCGGGCAGCTTTCCCGTCCACACTTCCTTCGGTGTGAGGCCCGGTATAAGGTCTAGCCAATCATGTTCCTCCGCTACCTCGAACACCCACCCGTTGTTGCATGCCCCGACCCTGGGTCCACGCCGGTCCCATTATTCCCGTAATTTCAGGGTGGACCCCGACCACGACGACAGTGCCGGGCTCTACCATACACTCCTACGCCGGTAGCTGCAACCCATCATAGACCGCATTACCGTGGGGAATTAGAATGGGATCCCCACCCTCCGGTTGTTCCGCAAGACACAACCGCTACGGCAAGCAATGCTTTACCGTGGGGAATTAGAATGGGATCCCCACCCTCCGGTTGTTCCGCCGGATACAAGTCGCTACGGTAAGCGCATCCGTTGATGAACGAGAGGTGGAAACACTTTTGACTACTCCGTCCCACTCCGGATCTTATGGTTAACACGGGTATTACGGCACAAGAATCACCGGCGACATTTGTTGTTTAATCCTAGATGGATATAAACCCTTGCAATGGAACCTCCACCATATCAACACAATCCATGGTTCCATTGCCCACCACATAGTCATATTCATAGTTATGAAAGTAGTGGTTTTGGTTTTTATGCAATAGTGATAACCATAGTACTTTGCAAGTAATTTGATAGAAATACTCAAATGACATGAGCAAGTGATGAACTTGCTCGAACACTGCAAAGTTTTGCAGTTGGAAGGTGTGGACTGACCCTTGTCCTCTGTCTCTGAAAAATAGCATCATTGTCCGATAAGGGCAATGGTTAAAGAAGCAATTATGCATGATTCAAGTTTTAGGGTTTGTTCCCCCCTTCCGATGTCGTTGTTATTTTATGAGAGGTTAATACTAAGATAGATTTAGAGATACTCTGTTTAGGGTAAATTCAACCTTGAAATATTGTCAAGGTGTTTTAAAAGTCCAGTTGCATTAATGGACTTATTTTTATTATTGAAAATAATATGTGTGATTTAAATCATTATTTAAATCCTCAAAATAGGACTTACTCTTAATTATCTTCAAAAATTCTCTTCGATATTTTATTTAAATAGAGAATTTTATGCTGATCCTTTTTCATATTTTTAATTTATTTTTAAGAGCTTTTATCAATTTTCTATTAAATTTCAAAGTTTCAGCATATATAGGAATTATGAAATACCTAAAATACCCTTGGGCCCCACTCCGTCGGTGGCCCAAAGGGTTGAGTCAAACCCGAGCCGCCCCAACCGGCTCCGGTCGGACTCGGACACGCTCCCTCCCTCGCACGCGAAACCCTAATCTCTCTCTCTCGCTCTGGCGACCAGAGTCGCCTCCGCCGTCGCCGATTTATTCCCGCCGCCCTAGGCCGTCGCCGGCGACGAGGTGCTGCGGATCTGGGTCGCCGTTCGACGGCGAACCAGATGGTCCGCGCCGATCTGTCGCGGGCGTTGCCGTTCGCTCGCCATCGTCGCTCCAGTGCGCCAGGCCGTTGGCGTCCGCCGCTGCCGCGCGTTGGAGAGGCCGTGGCCCTTCATCCAGGCGCCTCCCCTGCGCGTGGTGCAGCGCTAGGTGCGGTGGTGGTCGCCAGGCTTGGCTTGGCCAGGCCTGGTGCCGCCGTGCTCCGGCGCGCGCCGCCTTGGCCGCCATGACCGCGTCGGCCACCTCCTCCCTGGTGAGTTCCTCTCCTTCCCTTCTACTTCTTCTTCCTCACCTCTTCTTCGTCTAGCTTGACCATGGCCTGCTTGTCCTCGTAGAGGTTCTGGCCGTGCTAGTCTAGCTGTGTCTGCTCGTCGTCGTTTGTGTCGCCTGCATGTGCTACTTGTGCTATTGCTCGTGTCTGCTTGTGCTACCGCCATGAATTCTTGCTACGGTGTCGCTCTATTCTGCCCATTAGCTATGCTTAATTCTTGCTATCTTGGTTATCTCGTGGAATACTTGTTGATTATCTGTGGCCAATTCAATATCTGGTCCATGCTCTGTTGCTTAGTGATGCTCTAGCATGCCCTAACATGCTATGGCAAGCTCTGATGATCATGTGTTCATCAGCAGCTGGTTATTGGCTTGCTTACCTGTGCCTGTGCATTGCTGTTACCTATCTATGTGTATGTGTGTGGCACAGATCAGTGCTAGTGCTTGCTCAAGCATCACCGACACTTGCGAGTGATCCTCTGGATCATTAGCATGTGTCTGTTTCATGATTTACTTGTTAATATCAATTATCTATTTTGCTTTAATTGATAGAGTGGATAATTGATGTGAACTATACAGTGATGATCATCACAATTGGTTGGATTAGGCTAGATGGATGCCCACAGTGGTTGGGAACCCTAGCCCTTCTTTGAACCCAATCGTGGTGATGATATTTGTATTTGACTTGTTGGTTTGGCTGATCTAGGGTTTGAGGTGTCCCCGGCAGTAGTCATGTGCTGCCCTAGGGTAGCTCCCCTATTTGTTGGCTTGCCGTTGCTTACCAAATGCTTTCTCGGGTGATCCATTTATTGGATTGCCGTTGGCTCTTGATGTTGAAATCAAACGTAGACAATATTCTGTCTAGGTCTGATGGTCAATTAGCTGTAGGTGCTAAGTGTGTGTAACTAGGCTGACTTGTGCTCTCATCTCTTGCTCGGATTTCTTCGCTTATGCAATTATTGTCATATCTCGTTGTTCCCTTTTGATGATTGACCAGTGGCCTTTCTCGCTCTTGCTTGCACCATATGGTTTAATAACCAGATGATGACACAATCTTGGGTATCACACCCTGTTGATCATGTGTGCTTGATGCATATGCTTATATATGAACAAAACCATCTGGTTTGTCCATGATACTTGGTATACCTCACTCCAGCTCCTAGAATGTGCTGTTGGTGTAGAGGTTTGCCTCTGTGTTGATCTTATGGTTGCTTTGCTTGCCCTCCTCCTCCTGGTGACTTGATGAGCTTGATTTAATTCAGTGGTGTGCTGGAATAGATTGAACAGTGAGGCTGTTCTATCTGTTCTAGCTGTTCTTGGTGTTCTTGGTGGCTTACCAGTTCAGTTCTGCCGATGGATGATTCAAGTGACTAGGGTTTGGCTGGGAAAAGCTTTTATATGCTGCTGGCTTGCTCTTGTTGGTCGACGGCACCACCTGCAGCTTGTGGTGACTCACCCTGGTGTGTGTGTGTGTGTGTTGCACATGCACACAGCCTTCTGTGCTGCCTGGTTGTGTGTGTGTGCAAGTGCTGTGCACTTGGACTTGGTCCTATCTGTGGCATGGATCTGCTCGGCGTAAACTTGAGCATATCCACTTCATTTCATTTGTTTGCTAACCTGCCAAGTGGCAATGCCACTTGGCATAATATGCTTTATGTTTGTTATTTGCATGGATCAACCTGATGCTCCAAGAATCATGGAGATCATCAAGTATAAGGCTAAATGAAGACTAGATTGTAGTGTTAGGATAGAACATTAACTTGTACTTTTCTTTTCTTTTCATTTTCCATTTTGTCCAATTCTTGTAATATGTTGTAATATTCATTTGTTTCAAATTTTGAATATTGTAAATGACAATGTATTATGTGTGTGATGATCAATAAAGCCCAAGTTTTCCTTATTGAGCTTAATGTAATAGTTGTATTACTTGTACCATTGCTTAATGGTAATTGTTTGTGAAATTATCTCAAATTTGAATTATGTGATGATTATTTAATGTTTGAATTTGAAATTCAAAGTCAAATTTGGTTTGAATTCAATCAAACAACCTAACTTGTAATTCAATCATGCAACTTAAGTTTGTGATGCAAACTCTCCCCTCTCTTCTCAAAACCCTAGTTTAGTTGAATAAGGAACAAGTTTGTCGCACTCTCGAAACCCTAACCCTGTAAGGTGTCGAGAGAGAAACTTGTCCCCCTTCGATGCAGTTTTTGTTTAAAAGCGCGAAATTTCCCCGTAAATTACAATGCAATGCACATCCCTTACTAAAATCTACCCCTCGATCGTCTCTAAACCTGGGATATTACAGCCTTTCCCCCTTAAACAAAACTTCGTCCCGAAGTTGTGGTTGTAATACCTGAAGAGTTCGGGGTATGTTTTCCTCAAGTCTCCCTCCTTTTCCCAGGTAGCTTCCCTCTCGGGATGGTGCTTCCATTGTATCTTGCAGTACTTTATCGCTCGATTCCTGAGTTGTTTCCAGTTTTCCTCGAGAATCTTCGCTGGCTTCTCGATGTAGGTCAAGTCTGGTTGTAACTCAAGCTCTTCATGAGATACTGGTTCATCTGGGGTCTTTAAACATTTTCTGAGTTGCGACACATGAAATACGTTGTGAACCTGAGATAACCTTCCCGGTAGTTCCAATTCGAAGGCTAACCCTCGGTTTTGACTCAGAATCTTGAAAGGTCCGATGTACCTAGGGCTTAGCTTTTCTTTTACTCCAAACCTCTGAAGGCCTTTCATCGGGCTCACCTTAAGATATACCATGTCTCCAACTCGTGGCTCCCAAGTTCTCCTCTTTGATCGGCATAACTCTTCCGTCGGCTCTGGGCTATCTTGAGCCTATCCTCGATAATGTCAATGATTTGTTGCTTTTCCTTGACATAATCGGGGTTGAACTCTTTGCTTGCTCCGGCTTCATACCAACATATGGGTGATCTACACTTCCTTCCATACAAAGCTTCGAACGGTGCCATCTTTATGCTGCTTTGATAGCTATTATTGTATGAAAACTCTGCTAGTGGCAAGTGCTCCTCCCATGATCCTCCGAAGTCTAGGGCACAAGCCCTAAGCATATCCTCTAGGATATGGTTAGTTCTCTCCGTTTGTCCACCTGTCTGAGGATGATAGGCGGTGCTATAGTCCAACTGGGATCCTAAAGCTTCATGTAATTGCTTCCAGAATGCTGACGTGAACACGGATCCTCGATCTGACACGATCTTCTTGGGCACTCCATGTTTGCTCACAATCTCTTTGATGTAAAGATCAATGAGTTTTTCTACTTTATCTTGCTGGTTTACTGCTAAAAAGTGTGCACTTTTCGTCAACCGGTCCATGATTACCCATATCATGTCCTTCTTTTTATTTGTCATGGGTAGTCCGGTGATGAAATCCATTCCTATCTCCTCCCATTTCCATTCTGGAATGGGTAAAGGTTGTAACTTTCCTCGCCGGACTTTGGTGTTCAGCCTTCACCCTTTGGCGAGTATGGCATTCCGCCACATATTGTGCTATTTCTCTCTTCATGTTGTTCCACCAGAATAGCTCCTTTAGATCCATGTACATCTTCGTACTTCCCGGATGGATGGAGTATGGTGTTTGATGTGCTTCCCGGAGTATTACTTCCTTGATTTCAGCAATATCCGGAACACAAATTCTTTTCTGGAACCATAATGATCCCGATTCTCCTCGATGAAATTCTGATGGTCTTCCTTCATCTATCCTTCTCATCTCCTCCACGATGAATGGATCGTCCAACTGACCCATCATTATCTCATTCTTCAGGTTGACATTTAGCTCATCGGCTACTTGTAAAGCCGATAGTCCTTCATGAGCTTCTTTCTCCCAAAGTTGTATTTGGGCTTGACTTATTTCCTTCTTCAACTCCGGTGATAACTCTTGTTCCACTCCTCCGATGCTCTTCCTACTCAAAGCATCCGCTACAACATTAGCCTTTCCTGGAGTATAATTGATGGTCAAATCATAATCCTTGATTAGTTCTAGCCATCTTTTCTGCCTCATATTGAGTTCCTTCTGAGTGAAGAAATATTTAAGACTTTTATGATCCGTATAGAGCTCACACTTGGCTCCGTAGAGAAAATGTCTCCATGTTTTAAGTGCAAATACAACTGCTGCTAATTCTAGATCATGTGTTGGATAGTTCACCTCATGAGGTCTGAGTTGCCTCGATCCATAAGATATCACTTTCCGATCTTGCATGAGTACGCAACCCAATCCATGCTTGGATGCGTCACAATACACGGTGTAATCCTTGCCAACTTCAGGAACCGCTAATACCGGTGCTGTGGTGAGTTTCTCTTTTAGAGTCTGAAAACTCTTCTCACACTCCTCTGACCACACGAATGGTGTGTTCTTCCTTAGCAGCTTCGTCATTGGTCCTGCTATCTTGGAGAATCCTTCAATAAATCTCCGATAGTATCCTGCCATTCCTAGGAATCCTCGGATTTCCTTGACAGTCTTGGGTGCTTCCCATTCTAGAACTGCTGCTACCTTGCTTGGGTTAACAGCTATTCCATCTTTACTAATGACATGACCAAGGAATTCTACTTGATCTAGCCAAAATTCACACTTGCTGAATTTGGCATAGAGTTGATGTTCTCTTAGTGTTTGCAGCACTATCTTCAGATGTTCAGCATGTTCAGCTTTATCTTTGGAATAGATCAAAATATCATCGATGAATACGATGACGAACTTGTCTAGACATGGCATGAAAATCTTATTCATGAGATTCATGAAAATTGCTGGGGCATTGGTTAATCCAAATGGCACTACAAGGTATTCATGATGCCCATACCTTGAGACAAAGGCAGTTTTCGGAACGTCTTCCTTCTTGATCTTTATCTGGTGATAACCGGATCTTAGATCGATTTTGGAAAAGACTCCCGCTCCTCTAACTTGATCAAATAGATCTTGTATTCTTGGTAGTGGATACTTGTTCTTGATTGTGACGTTGTTCAGATTCCTGTAGTCTCCACACATCCTTCTTCCTCCATCTCTTTTATCTACGAAGATCACAGGTGATCCCCATGGTGAAACACTTTCTTGTATGAATCCTTTCTGTTCCAAGTCATCCAATTGCTCCTTAAGTTCTTTCAACTCCTTAGGCCCCATCTTATATGGTGCTTTAGCAATCGGAGCTGTTCTCGGAATTAGGTCGATAGTGAATTCTATCTCCCTATCCGGTGGCATTCCGGTAATTCCTTAGGAAACACATCCCGGAATTCATTTACTACAGGTATATCCTCTAACTTCACCTCCTTCATGCTGTTCAGTCGTAGCTCGACTTCGATCCGTGTATGCTTGTCGCCTTGGTAGATCATTCTACTTCCATCTGGGCTTTTCAAAGATACCGTCTTGTTCACCACAATCGATCAATGCTCCATTAGCTTCTAACCAGTTCATACCAAGAATGACATCAATGTCCTTCATCGGTAGAATGAACAGGTCCGCGTCAAACGCGCACTTATTGATCATGATGACTTGTTTTTGTTTGGTATGGGTTACTACTATCGTTCCCCCCCACAGAAAGTATGGTTATGGGTGTATCTAACTTAGTGCAACTAATCCCATGTTTGATGATGAATTGTTGAGAAATGAATGATGTAGTTGCACCAGTATCAAAAAGTACTTTGCCAGGATGAGTGAGTATCTGGAGCGTACCTATCACCGCCCGATCGGAGTTGACCACCTCCTCCAGATCGGTGCGCTCAGCTTGCCGAAAGGCTTCTTATTCTTCCGAGCTCCCTCCGGTGTTTCCTCCTCTCGCTTCCACCTCCTCCCGATCGACCTCCCCGGTGTTTCTCTTGGGGCAGTCCTTCAAGCATGTGCCCCTCCTCGGCGACAACCAAAGCATATAATCTTTGGCTTCTTGCAATCCTTGGCAATATGTCCAGTGAATCCACAGCTTCTGCAAACTATTTGATTTGCAGACTGGAATGCTTGGTTCTTCCTACTACCGTAGTAGTTGTTGTTGTTGTTGTTGTTGAATCTGGGCTTGAAACTCAAGCTGGTATTAGGCTTGTTAGTAACAAACCTCTTAGGCTCAAACTTGGCCTTCTTCCTCTTTTCCTCTTGCAGTTGCTTCAAATCATCTTCCAGAGTGATGGCCGCATCCACCAACTCTTGAAACTCCGTCGCTCTCATCATACAGAGCTGTACTTTGAACTGGGGACTTAACCCCCTCAGAAACCTTTTCTTCTTCTTGTCCTCGGTATTGACTTCTTCAACTGCATACCGAGACAGCTTGGAGAATTCCCTGACATAGGTCAGGATGGCCTTGTCTTTCTGCTCGAGACTTTCAAACTCTCGACGCTTCAGTTCCACAATACTTTCAGGGACATTGGATTCCCTGAACTTCCTTGCAAATTCCTCCCAGGTAAATACCTTTCTAGCCGGATAAACGGCTACTATATTGTCCCACCATGATGCGGCAGGTCCACACAGTACGTGGGTAGCATAACGAACCTTCTCTTGGTCGTTACATCCAACGGTATTGAGCTTTCGCTCAGTATCCATAAGCCAATCTTCCGCGTCCATTGGCTCAGGCGCGTATGCGAAAGATATAGGCTTGGTGTTCTGGAAGTCTGCTAAGGTGACTCTCGGATTCTCAGGTCTCTCTACCCTGTTTTGTTGCAGCAATTCTTGGAAAAATTTGTTCTGCTGCTCCAACGTTACACGTTGTCTTTCCTCCACCAGCTGCATGAAATTGATTCCTGGCTGCTTCGTCAGCCTCTTCCTTTTGCTTCGCCCCGCGCTCCATGCGCTGCGCTTCGCTCTCCTCTCCTACTGGTCCCGACATAACCCCCTAGTTCTGCAACACAAGATGACACTCATAATACTCCATGCGCAAGTTTTCTGAGCTCAACATTGTGCACAGAACTAGTCACGCAATGGAAATCAAGAAGCAAATCCAAATCATAGAAAACATATACCATATATTTACATACTTAAGTGGTCTTATTACAATACTCAAGTCGATGTGAGTATGCAAACTCACTTATTAAAGTATATGTACAAATTTCTACAAAATATTACACTCTACAATACACGTGGTACTTGTGTATTGTAGCTTTGCTTCCCTTGGTAGTCTCTAGTCGATCTTCACTCCCGATACATTCTAGGCTTCCATCCGGTCGAACGTGTCGTCCTTCCCGACAAAACCTGGAACATAAGGTCTCCCCGTTGGCTGGTAGTCGGAATCAGATGATGATCCTAGGGAGAAATCAGTGTTCACGAACTGATCATTCAGTGCATCATAATCCACCCATCGGGTGTACTCCCCCGTGCCTACTCCATACGTATTTCCTACATTCGTATCCGACTCAACCCCGTGTCGGATACCCTCCAACTTCTTCCTCATTCCACGGATCACTCTGGTGCTGGGTCGTGGCATCTTCATTCATCTCCCCGTCATAATACGCTGTGGTACTATGAGTTCCAGTATCAAACCCCCAACGCCAACCCGTGGAGTTCTCTATAGGAGTCACGGAACGCTGATTGTTTCCGGATTCCTCTCCGCCCTCATATCCCCCATAGGAACTTCCCAGATAGTTCCCAGGTGTAACAGGTGTAGCTTCACGCTCAAGAGGATCTATACTAATGTAGTCACATGCTGAGTAGACTGGTGTGTGCACCTCATTCTCCATTGGTTCCTTCCCCTTTGTCTCCTCCTTGGGTTCAGTAAACTCCTCCAGCATTGTATCAATTGCTCCCGCCAAATGATGGTTCAACTGAAAGAACAAGGATAGTAAGTTGCGGCTATTGTCCATGTATTTTGCTGCTTCTGCTGGTTTGCGTTTGGCATATTTGAAATGGTTAAGCATGGGATCATCGTCCTCCTTCATATGAGGAATGTGTGTGAATTCGGAACCCATAAGCTCTTTCGTCTTATGCTCCCGAATATCGGTTATGGCTCTCATAACGGCTATATGGTAGGCTGTGTTCATAGTTCTGGCTTCCCCTGCTGGCATTACTACGCTCATTCCCAAAGATTCGGGAAGTCGTAGCCCTACCCTACACTTGGCCAATACAGGCACCATCATAGTACATGTATTTCTTTACTTGAATCCGGGGATCACACCCAAATTCAAGTAACATGGCTCGTAGAATATCTCGCAAGTCCTCCTTCGTATTCACTCAGTATGGAATCCATCACCTTCACGTTTCGTCCGGAACGTGAACTTGCCATGTTGGCTGTAGAAATAGAAAGATTATGAGATTAGTAATAATGCATCATAATAGAGATAATAAAGAATTATCGCACTAAAAGATATGGTTGTTTTATTCTCAATTGAATATACACCATATTTTTAGAGAATTCTTTACTAGTCCTATTTGACTCCTAACGTTCGGTCCCATTTACTAGGTTCCAACCTAAGGTCAAAGCTTTTGCTCGATACCAACTCGTGGTGACCCCGCATACCACCGCATGTTGTAGTATGCCGCTCGTTGATATAACATTCACGAAGTACCATTCCGCAAATATTACATCCCTCAGAGTAGTACAACAGAACATAGCAGGTCCATAACTCATTCATTTATTATTACAAATATCACACACATGTTGTCTCGGAGCTCCTCTTGGGTCCTAAGAGGAATACTCCTGGGTTCGAGGCAAACCCAACTTAGCTTACAATATAAGAGTCTCATTAAGTTATACATTTATTTCTTCGAGCAGCTAAATACTAAGAGTTCGGGCTGCTCGGCTTCTACTACTACTCGAGATGTTCAGGCTTGATCTCCTCCGGAAGCCTTCCCGGTTCCGTAGACGATGAGGTAGTCTACGCCCTCAATACCTCCAGAGAGGTCTGGTTCTTCATAGCCGATGATCTCGGCTCCTTCATTGTTGTCGTAGTCCTCCTCCGTACGATTCGGACAATCTAAGCATGGGATTTAAGAGTGGTATGAGTACGAGCGTACTCAACAAGTTCATTATAGAGAAGAGGTGTTTAATGCACTAGCTACGATATTAGACCAGAAAGTCTAATACCAATGCAAGTTTTGGTAAACATTTCTTCAAGAGATTGCTTTTATTCCAAAGAGCTATGTCCGTCAGCCTTCACCGGTTTACTAGAACTTCGTGGAGTTCCTTTCCGGCCGCGTTCGCAGTTCCTTATCCCGGAACAACGGGAGTGACAGGTCACAGCTCTTTACACTCCGGCAGGTGTGTTGCTTTACCCATAAGAGATCTTAACCTTGGTGCCAACCGGGCAGCTTTCCCGTCCACACTTCCTTCGGTGTGAGGCCCGGCATAAGGTCTAGCCAATCATGTTCCTCCGCTACCTCGAACACCCACCCGTTGTTGCATGCCCCGACCCTGGGTCCACGCCGGTCCCATTATTCCCGTAATTTCAGTGGTGGACCCCGACCACGACGACAGTGCTGGGCTCTACCATACACTCCTACGCCGGTAGCTGCAACCCATCATAGACCGCATTACCGTGGGGAATTAGAATGGGATCCCCACCCTTCGGTTGTTCCGCAAGACACAACTGCTACGGCAAGCAATGCTTTACCGTGGGGAATTAGAATGGGATCCCCACCCTCCGATTGTTCCGCCAGATACAACTGCTACGGTAAGCGCATCCGTTGATGAACGAGAGGTGGAAACACTTTTGACTACTCCGTCCCAGTCCGAATCTTATGGTTAACACGGGTATTACGGCACAAGAATCACTCGGCGACATTTGTTGTTTAATCCTAGATGGATATAAACCCTTGCAATGGAACCTCCACCATATCAACACAATCCATGGTTCCATTGCCCACCACATAGTCATATTCATAGTTATGAAAGTAGTGGTTTTGGTTTTTATGCAATAGTGATAACCATAGTACTTTGCAAGTAATTTGATAGAAATACTCAAATGACATGAGCAAGTGATGAACTTGCCTCGAACACCGCAAAGTTTGCAGCTTGGAAGGTGTGGACTGACCCTTGTCCTCTCGTCTCTGAAAAATAGCATCATTGTCCGATAAGGGCAATGGTTAAAGAAGCAATTATGCATGATTCCAGTTTTAGGGTTTGTTCCCCCTTCCGATGTCGTTGTTATTTTATGAGAGGTTAATACTAAGATAGATTTGGAGATACTCGTTTAGGGTAAATTCAACCTTGAAATATTGTCAAGGTGTTTTAAAAGTCCAAGCTTGCATTAATGGACTTATTTTTATTATTGAAAATAATATGTGTGATTTAAATCATTATTTAAATCCTCAAAATAGGACTTATTCTTAATTATCTTCAAAAATTCTCTTTGATATTTTATTTAAATAGAGAATTTTATGCTGATCCTTTTTCATATTTTTAATTTATTTTTAAGAGCTTTTATCAATTTTCTATTAAATTTCAAAGTTTCAGCATATATAGGAATTATGAAATACCTAAAATACCCTTGGGCCCCACCTGTCAGGTGGCCCAAAGGGCTGAGTCAAACCCGAGCCGCCCCAACCGGCTCCTGGCCGGACTCGCACGCGCTCCCCTCTCCTCGCACGCGAAACCCTAATCTCTCTCTCTCTCGCTCCGGCGACCGCAGTCGCCTCCGCCGGTCGCCGATTTATTCCCGCCGCCCTAGGCCGCCGCCGGCGACGAGGTGCCGCGGATCCGGGTCGCCGTTCGACGGCGAACCGCATGGTCCGCGCCGATCCGTCGCGGCGTCGCCGTTCGCTCGCCATCGTCGCTCCGCGGCGCCGTGCCGTTGGCGTCCGCCGCCGCCGCGCGTTGGAGAGGCCGTGGCCCTTCATCCGTGCGCCTCCCCGCGCGTGGTGCAGCCGCTAGGTGCGGTGGTGGTCGCCAGGCTTGGCTTGGCCAGGCCCGGTGCCGCCGTGCTTCGGCGCGCGCCGCCTTGGCCGCCATGACCGCGTCGGCCACCTCCTCCCTGGTGAGTTCCTCTCCTTCCCTTCTACTTCTTCTTCCTCACCTCTTCTTCGTCTAGCTTGACCATGGCCTGCTTGTCCTCGTAGAGGTTCTGGCCGTGCTAGCTGCTGTGCTGCTGCTGTGCTGTTTGTGCTGCTGCTGTGCTACTTGTGCTATTGCTGTGCTGCTTGTGCTACTGCCATGAATTCTTGCTACGGTGCTGCTCTATTCTGCCCATTAGCTATGCTTAATTCTTGCTATCTTGGTTATCTGTGGAATACTTCTTGATTATCTGTGGCCAATTCAATATCTGGTCCATGCTCTGTTGCTTAGTGATGCTCTAGCATGCCCTAACATGCTATGGCAAGCTCTGATGATCATGTGTTCATCAGCCACTCGGTTATTGGCTTGCTTAACTCGTGCTTCGTGCATTGTCGTTACCTATCTATGTGTATGTGTGTGGCACGGATCGGTGCTAGTGCTTGCTCAGCATCACCGACACTTGCAGAGTGATCCTCCGGATCATTAGCATGTGTCTGTTTCATGATTTACTTGTTAATATCAATTATCTATTTTGCTTTAATTGATGGAGTGGATAATTGATGTGAACTATACAAAGGATGATCATCACAATTGGTTGGATTAGGCTAGATGGATGCCCACAAGTGGTTGGGAACCCTAGCCCTTCTTTGAACCCAATCAGCGGTGATGATATTTGTATTTGACTTGTTGGTTTGGCTGATCTAGGGTTTGAGGTGTCCCCGGCGTAGTCATGTGCTGCCCTAGGGTAGCTCC
>NC_061508.1:241727166-241748568 GCF_022539505.1 Lolium rigidum | reverse complement strand
AGAGATTGTGCTAATGTCCACACGAGGCTCACAAGATGTTACCTTAGTGATACTAGCCTCATGAGCTAACTTTAGCCCATCATAGGAAATTAGAAGACAATCATGAGAGCCCGAGAGCTTTTATGACTTTCTTCCAATTCCCTATAATTGCTAGTTAGCAACTCAAGTTGAGCCCTTAACTCAACATTCTCCTTTAAGATAGATGCTTCACAAGAAATAGAGTTAGTAGCACAAGCATCAACAATAGTTTTCTCATTTTCATGCATATAGGATTCAATTTTTTGTGTAAGAATAAAATTAGTATGCTTCTCATCTTTTAGCTCATGCTTGAGGAGAGTGAATCTCATTTTCCAATTTTCAACATGGGACTCCAACTCCACTATGGTTTCCCTATATTTATTCAAGGTTTCCATAGAGTGTTCGAGATTAGCACGAGCTTCTTTGTTACCATGAAGAGAAGCATATACCATTGCCATATTATGCACCAAGGTATTATATTCTTCATCATTATCATCATCATCATTCTCATCGTTAGAGGATGTGTTAGGAGTCAAAGTAGGAGATACCTTTGATCCTTTTGCCATAAGGCACATGTGCAAACCGGAGAATGAAGATGAAGATATTCTTGAATCCTCATTTGAAATCGTGTCTTGATCCATAGAGTGTTCGGTTTCTCTACATTGTTAGTCAACAACCAACTAGAGGAAATAGAAGCATTTTGATTATGGGAACAAGACAAGGTAAGCATATCATCATAAGATCTATGTAAGCAATTTACACATGATATGCAAGGACTATCAACACAAGCATGTAGATTATTTTCAATGCTAGATGTGTTTAAGTCCAAAGAGGAAGCATTGCAATGGGATAGAGATGAAGAATCATCACTATTGAGCACAATATCAACATTGCAATTTTCCTCACCACTCACCATATCATTACCTCGTGTCTTGCTACACGTTGGTGAAGTGGAAGAAGATGATAACTCATCACGACCGGAGGTGGAAGCAACTTGGAGCTCTTCATGATGTGAAGGGGAAGAGAGCTCCTCGGAGTCACCACCGACCAAATGAGAAGTGGATCCACCAAACATTTCCTTAAGCTTGATCCACATCTCATGAGACGATTTTCGCTTTATATATATCAAGAACCTATGAAAATCTGGTCTCAAGGAGAATACAAGCTCATTAGATACTTGAGCTTCAAGATGTAAGTTTTTCTCATCCTCTAAAGATAGATTTTGAGAATCCATTGGAGGAGAAAAACCTACATCTAGAAATTGCTCTATATTTGGACACGAGGTCTGAAGTTTATAAAGCAAGCAATTTCTCCATAAAAGATAATTTGTGCCATCAAAGATAATTGTGTCATTCTGCATTATATTATTAGCCGACATCTTTACTCTCAAGGATGTGAGGCCTTAAACAAGGAGAGACCTTGCTCTGATACCAATTGAAAGATCGAGATGTCGCCTAGAGGGGGGTGAATAGGCAATTACAAACTCTTGCGGATTTGTCTTGTAAGAATGCGGAATTAAACTAACGTTTAGTTTACAAGCACAAACCCTAAATATGCTAAGCTCAACTAAGTGTAACAATGGCAACTAGAGCTAAGCAAGATAGGCACAAGATATATGTAGCACAAGTGATAGCAAGATATATGTACTTCAAGCACGATGGCTATCACAAGGAAAGAGAGCTCGGGTATAGAAATAACCGAGGCACGCGGAGACGAGGATGTATTCCCGTGTTCCCTTCCTTTGCAAGAAGGTACGTCACGTTTGGAGGAGTGGAGGTCCACGAAGGATTCCTCGCGCCACGAAGGCTCACCCTATTCTCCGAACCACACCCACGAAGGATAATGGCCCTTTCCTTATGGTTAGCTTTTCCTCCGCTCCGGAGATGGCAAGCTGCACAACCACTTCACAAGCTCCACGAAGGAGAAGCCCGGGCCTCTTCACAATCTTCTTGAAGAGATCACCGGAGCACCAACCGCCAAGCCAACTAGGAGGTCTCCCTTAAAGAGTAACAAGCTCACGGTCTCTCACTCGAACTAATCGTAGTGGAGAGCTCAACACTATGCAATGATGCAAAGCAAGAATACTAAAGGTGTTCAAGTCCACTTTCAAATCCCACCCAAGCAACAAATGCTAAGATGAGATTGGAGAGGAAGAACAATGGGGAAAGTCAACAAAAGACTCCAAGATATAGATCCCAAGAGTTCCCCTCACTTAGAGGAGAAATGGATTGGTGGAAGTGTAGATCTAGATCTCCTCTCTTAGATCCCTCAAAAATGAGCAAGACTCATGGGGGGAGACAAGAGAGAGAGAGCAAGTTCTTCGAAGGCAACAATGGAGGTGAGAGAATGGGTGGAAGAAGGGCTATTTATAGCTAGGGAGCAGATAAAACCGTTGGGGGAAAAATACAAAGAAAATGGGCAGAAAATCGGGCCAGAAAAGTGGCCCAGCCGGTGGCCCAGCCGGCTGACCGGGGCTGAGGTCGGACAGGCCGGTCTGGGATCCGGCCCAGCCGGGCGGAGCAGCGCGCCGCACAGCGCGACGGATAGGCCACGCCGCGCGGGGGAGCTGGCCGCGCCGGGTGGGCCGCGCGGGGCGGAGCGGAGAAGGCCCAGCCCGGCCAGGAGGCTGGTCGGTCGGGCGGGGCGCCGAGCGGGCCGGCGGGTGCCGGGTGCTGGGCCGGCTGAACGTGCATGGAGCCCCCATGTGTGGTTTTGGTAATTAATGACAATCCCTATGGACTAATGTTTGCATTGAGTTATATTTGTAGGAGTTGTCCATAGGCAATTCTTGAACCATATGTTGGCTTCAAGGTTGCAATAAGAAGAATTTGATGAAGGATATCAAGTGTCAAGTATGTCTTGAAGATGAAGATGTAGTGAGCCCTCAAGTTACTTCAAGACATCAACATGATGAAGAATGTAGAAATGAAGTGCAAGTTCAAGATGAGCCAACTCGAAGTGTTCATAAGCTTGAAGCTTGCCATGGAGAAATGAAGTGCAAGTTCAAGATGAGCCATCTCGAAAAGATCCTTTTCTTGAGTCTTGCCATCCATATGGTAATCATGGTTATGTGAAGATGCGCCGAAGAAGAAGCTCTCCCAAGGTGGATTATGGGGGAGCAATCCACAAGACTTCGTCAAGCAAGCACAAGCAAGAAAGGCGTTTCATCTTGTTGAGGTCAAGATCGTCGTCATTGAGCTCAAGTGGAATGCGCAAGTATAAGGTTTGCTCTTGATAGAGTTTCTTTCTCACCGGTCTCATAGTGTAGTTGGAGACCGGTTTATAGTTTAGTTGCCTTACTATCAAGAGGGCTCTCGAGTGAGTAACTCGATCGTATCGTTCGGAGAGAGCTCAAACCTTTGCATCCTTGCATCATCTTTCTTGGTTGTTATTTGGACCTTATCCATGTGATGTTTTAGAGCTTGTGCTTATTCTCATGACAAGCTCTAGTTCATCGAAAACGGATTTCGCATAGATCACTTGTTGCGTTTTCGAGTTTGGTTCATCATCTTTCTTGGTTTTATTTGGATCTTATCCATGTTATGTTTTAGATCTTGTGCTTATTCTCATGACAAGCTCTAGTTCATCGAAAATGGTTTTTGCATGGGCAACTTGTTGCATTTTCAAGATTGGAGGTTTTACCGGTTTGTTGTTTATAGATAGGTAAAACATTTATCCATTTGTTTCTATCCTACTTTGCTGGACTATGATTTTTCTATGCATATTGTTGTAGAGCTCGTTGTTGTGATTTCAACGAGCCCAAGATCATCGAAATCGGAGTCCGGATGCAAAAGTTATTAAGGTTTTCGTATCGGGTGTTTGGGCAAAAACTGGGGGGGTCGGAACTGCCGCCGGGAGCACCCCTGCACTGCCGGTTGCCAAGGCCGGCACTGCCGGCCACTCCTGCACTGCCGGTGGTAATATGGCGACTTTAGTATCGCGAGGTTTACCCATGATGGACAATTTGCAGCGAACAATATCAATCCAAGTGAACTTACAAATAAAGCTATGCTCCCCGGCAACGGCGCCAGAAAATAGTCTTGATGACCCACAAGTATAGGGGATCGCAACAGTTTTCGAGGGAAGTAAAACCCAATTTATTGATTCGACACAAGGGGAGACAAAGAATACTTGAAAGCCTTAACAGCGGAGTTATCAATTCAGCTGCACCTGGAAACAGACTTGCTCGCAAGAGTTTATCAGTAGTAACAGTTTTATAGCAGTAGCAGTGGTGAAATAACAGCAGCAGTGTAACAAAGACAGCAGTAGTGATTATAGTAAACAACAAGATTAAAATACTGTAGGCACAGGGATGGATGAACGGGCATTGCATGGATGAGAGAAACTCATGTAACAATCAAGGCAGGGCATTTGCAGATAATAATAAAACGGTATCCAAGTACTAATCAATCAATAGGCATGTGTTCCATATTTAGTCGTACGTGCTCGCAATGAGAAACTTGCACAACATCTTTTGTCCTACCAGCCGGTGGCAGCCGGGCCTCTAGGGAATCTACTGGAAATTAAGGTACTCCTTTTAATAGAGCACCGGAGCAAAGCATTAACACTCCGTGAACACATGTGATCCTCATATCACCGCCTTCCCCTTCGGTTGTCCAAATTTCTGTCACTTTGGGGCCTCGGGTTCCGGACAACAATACGTGTATACAACTTGCAGGTAAGATCACAAAGCAATGAATATCATCATGAATTGATAACATGTTCATATCTGAGATCATGGCACTCGGGCCCTAGTGACAAGCATTAAGCATAACAAGTTGCAACAATATCATAAAAGTACCAATTACGGACACTAGGCACTATGCCCTAACAATCTTATGCTATTACATGACCAATCTCATCCAATCCCTACCATCCCCTTCAGCCTACAGCGGGGGAATTACTCACACATGGATGGGGGAAACATGGTTGGTCGATGGAGAGGCGTCGGTGGTGATGATGGCGATGATCTCCTCCAATTCCCCGTCCCGACGGAGTGCCAGAACGGAGTTTCTGGTCCCGAGACGGAGTTTCGCGACGGTGGCGGCGTACTGGATGTCTTCTGGTGATTTCTTCTAACCCCCTGTGCATTTTTAGGTCGAAGGCATTAAGTAGTCCAGAGGAGGGCGTCGGGGGCCAGCCGAGGCGGCCACACAGTAGGGCGGCGCGCCCCCCTCCTGGGCCGCGCTGGCCTAGTGTGTGGGGGCCTCGGGCCTCCACCTGGCTTGCCCTTCTGGCTCCGTAATTCTTCTGGGAAAATAAGACCTTTTGCATAAATTCCCAGGATTTTCCTGAAAGTTAGATTTCTGCACAAAAACGAGACACCAGAGCAATTTATCCGAAAACAGCGTTAGTCCGTGTTAGTTGCATCCAAAATACACAAATTAGAGGCAACACAATAGCAAAAGTGTTCGGGAAAGTAGATACGTTTTGGCCACTCCTGCACTGCCGGTGGCTCAGGGCCGGCACTGCCGGCCTGTCGCGATTTTGGCCCCAACGGGCAGAAATCTGAGACCCCTATTTAAGCCCTTCTTCCTCCTCTTTCTCCCTACTTCTTCTTCCTCCTTTTGCTCTCCACCATTGTTGACCTTGAGAGCTTCCCACATCCCTCTACTCCTCCAATGATTCTTGATTCCATTTGAGGGAAAAGGAAGAGGAGATCTAGATCTATATTTCTACCAATCAAATCCATCTATTTGTGAGTGGAACTCTCTAGATCTTGATCTTGGTGTTCTTTGTGAATTCCTTTGTTCTTCCTCTCTTATTCCCCCAATAGCTTTTGTAGCTTTGTTGGAATTTGAGAGAGAAGGACTTGAGCATCTTTGTGGTGTTCTTGCCATTGCATTTGGTGCATCGGTTTGAGTTCTCCACGGTGATTCGTGGAGTTGAAAGCAAGAAAGTTGTTACTCTTGGGTTCTTGGAACCCTAGACGGATTCTAGACCTTTGTGGTGATTTGTTGGGAGCCTCCAATTAAGTTGTGGATGTGTGCCCCAACCTTTGTGTAAGGCTCGGTTTCCGCCTCGAAGGAAATCCCTTAGTGGAACCGTGACCTAGGCCTTTGTGGCGAGGGTCACCGGAGATTTAGGTGAGGCGTCTCCGTGGCGTTCGGTGTGTGGTGTGAGTACCGCATCTTGGGGTGAGGCCTTTGTGGCGTTGGTGTGCATCGAGCAACCACACCTCAAGGTGAGCCTCTTGTGGCGTTCGGGAGCACTAAGCAACCACACCTCTCCACCGGAGATTGGCACTCGCAAGAGTGTGAACTCCGGGATAAATCATCGTCTCCCGCGTGCCTCGGTTATCTCTATACCCGAGCTCTTTACTTATGCACTTTACCTTGTGATAGCCATCGTGCTTGAAGTTATATATATATCTTGCTATCACATACTTGCTTGTATTGCTTAGCATAAGTTGTTGGTGCACATAGGTGAACCATTGCTTAGAATAAGTTGTTGGTGCACATAGGTGAACAATAGTATATAGGCTTTGGGCTTGACAAAGTAAACACTGGTTTTATTCTGCATTTGTTAAGCCCATCTCGTAAAAGTTTTAAATCGCCTATTCACCCCCCCTCTAGGCGACATCCGTGTCCTTCCAATTGGTACCAGAGCAAGGTCTCTCATTCTTAGGCTTCACCGCCTTGAGAGTAAAGATGTCGGCTAGAGGATTAGTGCACGATAACACTCTTATATTAGATGGCACAAATTATGATGTTTGGAAAATTTGCATGCTTAGTCATTTTCGGGACATTGACCCTCATATGGAGAAAATTGTAGATATAGGTTTTTCTCCTCCTATGGATTCACAAAATCTATCTTTAGAGGATGAGAAAAATTTATATCTCAATTCTCAAGCTTCTAATGTTCTTATGAATGCTTTGCGAGATGTAGGTCTTTTTCCATACTTGCCTTTTGGAGCGCTCATGAGTTATGGACAAAAATTCAAGATAAATATGATGTGTCCAATATTATTAAGGATGATTGCATTGCCTCCACTTCCGGCCGTGATGAGTTCTCATCTTCATCCACTTCACCAAAGTGTGTCAAGACACAAGGTAATGATATGGTGAGTGGTGATGAAAATTGCAATGTTGATATTGAGCTTTCTATTAATGATTCTTCATCTCTATCTCGTTGCAATGTTTCATCTACGGACTCAAACACATTTAGCACTAGAAATGATTTACATGCTTGTGTTGATAGTCCTTGCATATCATGTGTAAGTTGCTTGAAAAAATCTAATGATGATATGCTTGCATTGTCTTGTGGCCATGATAAAAATGATTCTATTTCCTCTAGTTGTTGTGTGTCTAACAATGTAGAGGAAACCAAAGATTCTATTGGTCAAGACAAGATCTTGAAAGGAGCCTCAAGTAACTCCTCATCTTTATCTCACGGTCCTCATATATGCCTTATGGCCAAGGGTTCCACGGTACCTCCTACCATGGAACCTAATATGTCTCGTGGTGATAAGGATGAGGATGAATATGAAGAAGAGGATTGGGTTGTCTCTCTACGCGATAAGGGTAAGAGCGTATTCAAGGTTATTTGCAAAGATAAAATTGCTAGCACTCACTTCTTTGAAATCTTGACTACCGCTATTGAGAGCCAAAAACTTATTTGGATGCATGAGAACACCATTGATAAAAAGGGTGCTCTTGAACGAGAGTATGCCAATGATGTAGCATCCCTAAAGAATGATCTTGAAGAAGAACAAGAGACCATAGCCTCTCTTGAAGAGCAACTTGAAACCCTTGAAGTGTCTCAAAATGAAATAGTTTCTAAACTCACTAAGGAAAGAGACCATGCTAAAGCTCAAGTAAAAATGCTTAAAAAGGAAAATCCCAAAGTTGGTGTTGGTCATGATAAACTTGTTAAGGATCTAGATGATCTAGACAAGGCCCACAAGGTCTTGGAGAGCGAACACTCTATCCTCACCAAGTCCCATGAGCAACTTCAAGCTTCCTATTTAAAAGAGCATGCTATGTTACCCTCTCTTCTTAATATGTCTTGTGATGATGCTTGTGCTACTAACTCTACTTCTTGTGAAGCATCTATCTTGAAGGAGAATGTTGAGCTAAGGGCTCAACTTGAGTTGCTAACTAGAAATTATGGGAAATTGGAAGAAAATCATGGAAAGCTTTCTAGCTCCCATGAGGATCTTCTAGCTTCTCATGATAGGCTAAAGTTAGCTCATGAGGCTATCATATCAAAGGCAACACCTTGTGAGCCTCATGTGGATACTAGCACTACTACCCAAAATGCTATATTGCCATGTGCTAGTCCTTGTAATTCATCCACTCATAGTATTGCTAAATCTTGTGATGAATTATCTTCCTTGCCTTGCTGCTCTAACAATGAAGATTCTACTTCCTCTAGTACTTGTGTTGTTACTAACCATGTAGAGGAAATCAAAGATCTCAAGGCCCAAGTCACTTCTTTGAAGAATGACTTGGTAAAGAGTCATGAAGGGAAATGCAAACTTGACACGATGTTGAGTGTGCAACAATTCCCCAATGACAAGAGTGGACTTGGATTCAAATCCAACAACAAGAACAAGTCCAAGAACAACAAGAATAAGAAGGGCCAAGTACAAGTCAAAGACCCGGCCAAGATTGTTTGCTTCAAGTGCAATATTGAAGGGCACCATGTTAGATCTTGCCCTTTGAAGAAGAAGCAAAAAGGGAAGCGGCCTCAAGCTCAAACTCATATTCAACCTCAAGTTGAAGAAATGCCAATTCCCAAGAAGAAGCAAGCCAATGCTCCCATTGTGGAGAAATCTAGTGAGAAGAAGGAGAAGAAAAGAACTTGCTACATATGCCGTGAGAAGGGCCACATCTCCTCCTTTTGCACTATCGGTACCTCATCCAACTCTATCACCATTGATAATGTTTATTCTCTTCGTAAGGATGAGGGTGGCAATGTGTTTGCCAAATTTGTTGGTGCTCAAAGTGGTGTCAAGAAAAGAACCATTTGGGTTGCCAAGCCTATTGTGACTAACCTCTTAGGACCCAACTTATTTGGGGACCAACAATCCAAAACTTGATCAATAGGTGCTTGTTGGAGGGCATTGGAGACTTGGCTACATCATGAAGAATTAAGGGATCTTCATCATTTATATTATCTCAAGACAAGTCTTTTGGTTATCTTGCTTCTATCATATATTCAATGTTCCTCCTTGCGGTAACATGTTCTCAACTCACTTATATTCAATGTTAAGGAAATCGGTAAACGTTAACTGCTCGGTCGGCTTAGGAGTAGAGATTAATCGGAATTCGGACGATTAACTGATTTAATCGGTCGGCTATTAATCGGTGCAACCTACACAAATTAGCACTTAAAAAAAATTATGTAAGAAAAATAATAGTATATGAGCCTCTATATGTCTCTCCCTACTTCTCTAAAGCCTAAAATCCTAGAAAAACTTGTGCGATTCTCCTCTATGACCTAATCTTTAAGGTCGGGAGCGAATCAGGATCCACTAGCCGAAGCCGCGTTCCTCCCTTACACTTCTTCTCGTCTCACCTCTGAAGTTTATATTATCCCACCACCTACCTAGGGTACGACCCCTCTTACACCTCAACCACCTAACCTATTGAAGGTGTCCTCTAGTTCCTGGACGAGCTCCTCATGGTGATCGAGCTCCTGTATCTGAGGTCTGGGAAACTATGAGTAACTGGTCTGGGAGGGCAAGAAACTATTTGGCAACAGTGGAAATAAAGCTACTGGAGGTTGCAATCAAGCGGGAGCTTCGCAAAATCTACTTTATTGGGGAGGGGTAGCGCATGTATTAGCGATATGCATTGAAAATATTGTAACTTTTTTGACCAAGTGTGGTAATTAATCGGGAAAATACCTAGTAATCGGACTTTCAGATTGATTAATCGGGCTAAAAGATTAACACAAGAGATTAATGGTAATCGACACGGTCAAGCTCCTAGTAGCGATTAATCGGCCTACTAATCGTTGAATCGGCCTAGTTTTTGAACAGTGCTTATATTGAAAGTTACTCGCCCCTTTGCATGTGTCAGTTTTGTTCCTAGCATGTGTTTGTATATGTTGTGCTTCCTACTTGCTTTTCTTGAGAAATCAAGTCTATGTATGTTGGGTTGTACATCATGTACTTGTGTTTGTGTTGTAGCCTCTTTGCATCTTGTTGTATCTTATATGGCTCTTATGAGTGATTAATGGACTATCCCATTTTGGGGGAGTGATATTCCTTTGGGAATTTCATGATCCTAACATTGTGTGTACATGAGGAATATCACTTAAAATTGATATTTCAAGATTATCTAGTCTCTATGTGATATGTCATCTTCATGAGAAATTCAAATTCTAAATGTCCATTAATATCTCTTGTTGGATCTTATTTGCCTCTTGTGAAAATAAATTCCTTATCATATTATGGGGGAGTAATAAGCTTTGTGCATATTACAAGCCTAGAAAATATGAACATTTGAGGTTGTGTCACATAGAATTGATATTGTAAATTATCTCTCTCATATGTGGCATGTTTGCTCAAACAAGTTCCAATTTGCTTAAATGGCTTCATTGCTAATATCTTTGTGGATCTTTTTTTGAAAGTTTTTGTTGGCATGGTTTTTCACAACATGTCCCTCAATACATTTTTGGAAAACCATGTGCTTCAAGTCATACTATTAATTGCTCTGCATGTTGGTATGAATACTATTAATTTCTTTGCATGTTGGTATGAATACTATTAATTGCTTTGCATGTTGGTATGAATACTATTAATTGCTTTGCATGTTGGTATGAATACTATTAATTGCTTTGCATGTTGGTATGAATACTATTAATTGTTTTGCATGTTGGTATGACTAATTGAAGCTGTCAAGAAACTCTCTTTGCATGATGGTTAACTCTTATCTTTTACCATATGCTTTATTCGTTGTAAATATGATCTTATGTATACTTACAAACTACCACCGGGAAATATTTCCTAATACCTCTTGTCCTAGGACAAGTGGTAATAAATTATGAGGTAGATATTTATTGATCATATCTACATTGGCTCTTGTGTTCAAATTGCCTTATTTATTGCCATGAATTTGTTTTTCTTTGACTCCCATGTGTCTTCCTTGCATCTTATGGATCTAATTTGACTATTCAAACTTTCTTAGCATTTTAGTAGATATAGGTAGCATGATGATCCTAGTTTTGTGCATTTTGTATTCATATGAAAAATCCTAGATAATGCACTAATCTTGGGGGAGCTCTTATATATTTGTTAGAATGCTTAACATCTCTTGATCATTATCAAAAATTTGGTTTTGGGAGATATAAAATTTTCTTTTTTGGTACTTTGTGCCATCATAAGAAGTGTCGAGGGTTTGGTTTATTTGTTGGAACCTTGCTCTCTTGGGAGTTGGTTATCTCATTCCTTTGTTCTTAGGCTTAATTAGCTTCTTATAATGAGATAAGTCTTTGGAGTCAATCTTGTGTTGATTTGATTCTTTGATATATTTTGGGCAACCATTGTCTCTTGATTTATTTGGTGTTTTGTCCAAATTGTATCTTCCTTTGGTTCTTGAAAGTATTGTGCATGCATATTTAATATATGTATATCTTATGGCACGTGTCACTTTCTTTGATCCAATATATAGGGTAAACTCCATCAAATCCTAATTTGGCTAAGATGTGCATGAAATTCAATTTCATATCTATATGCACATAGAATTGTGGAGTTTGTCCTATATGTTGTAGTGTGTCTAACTACTTCGGACCCAATTAGTTTGGGGACCATTTTGTACTTACCTTTGTGTTAGGTACAATGGATATGCATTGTATGCTTGTCTCACTCTTGGAAAGAAGTGGTGACTCAATGGTAACTTGAGGCAAGCTAGGATGGTCAACGAACACATATCTACTACATCCACACCAATGTTATCTCGGTAACAAGTATCTTTTCATGCATATTTTTCTAGCATCCAACCATGTGGTTGCATCTTGGCATGAATCTCTTGATTTGCAAATGTTATGCTTCTTGCAAAAGTCTTAATGAAACCTCTTTATTGTGAATGTGAGTAATTTGAGATGAGTGCATTTGTTGGGAAGTATTTTAAATCATGCTCATGATTCATCCATCCCAACTATGCCTATCTAGCAATTTTATTGCATATCAATTCCTCAAGGCTCTCACATGTGCAATATAGATGAAAGTACAAATTTAGTTACTTCTTTTGGTATCCTCGTTTGTGATACTTGTTGCCTTTCTCAAATGCATCCCAACTATCTTCTATCCCTTGTTGATATTTGTGATGTATTTTAGTTGTTTGTGGTTGAAGTTCATGAATGTACAATAAGATAAAATTGAGCCTTTGGCCATGCTATTAAGAAAAAATTCTTATTGGTATATTACATGACTTCGTCTTGGATATCATACTATATTTCTTGCGTATCTATTTTGTGTGTGCATGTTTCTTTGTGGATAAATATCTTTGTGATATTGCACACTTAGAGAAACTTATACACATAAGAGATGATACATCTCCTTTTGATATCTTATTTATTTATTGCGTGTTGATTGGTCATGCTAAGCATATAATTCATTGAAGACTATGATGATGCTTTTTGCTCATCCTTGTAATAGTCTTATAATATGCTTTATCATGTCTTTCACATATCCTCTTGGTTGAGCCTTTTTTTTATTATGGTGCCTCTTACTTGTTGCTCAACTATTTTTTTGTTGCAAGTGTTAAGCTTATTTTGTCTATCTATGATCTATTGCAAATGTTTGTGTTTTAAATGGTAATGAGGGAGTGAGGATTCCATGTTATGCATATTGTATTCAAATACAACATTTTAATTTATGCATGTACCTTGGGGAGCTTCCTCATTTGATTTTGAGCACTATCTTTTGGTGATCATTAGAGTTTGATTCACTTGGTATCTTTTGTTTTTTTAATGATATTATGGGAGTGATGATTCCATGTTTGTGCACTTTATACTCCAATGCAAGTTGTCTAGTTTTGTGCACAAACCTTGGGGAGCTTCCTCATATTATTTAGAGTAATCTTCTTGATCTTATCATAATATCTATCTTTCTTTTGGTATCTTCTTTGTGGTTCATTTGGTTGCTTGCTTCATTTGTTGAAGCTTCTAGACTTTGTTATCTTTTTGCAATCTTTGATCCTATCTATAGTGTGATTCCTTCCGAATATTCATCATTGGATACGTGCATTTGATTCCACTCAAATTATGAGAAATGCACACGCTATGGAGGAACTCTCACTATATTGACCTTCTAAATTTTTCACCCATTTCGGCAATTGGTGCCAATGGGGGAGAAGTTTGGAGGGTTTAAGGGAATTTGGTTATGTCTTTGCTTTGTGCTTAAGCATGTGCCTTTATTGCATTGCATCTTGTTGCTTTGCATAGTTGAATAGTTAGAGGAAACTCCACTAGGCTTTGAATGCCAATATATGCAATGAAAGTCAAGATCATTCACACACGCATATATTATGGGGGAGTTTGCTCTATATATTCAACTTGCTTGCTATTTGAATTCCTTATATAAACCCTCTCAAAGAGATTGTCATCAATTACCAAAATGGGGGAGATTGAAAGTGCATGGAGCCCCCATGTGTGGTTTTGGTAATTAATGACAATCCCTATGGACTAATGTTTGCATTGAGTTATATTTGTAGGAGTTGTCCATAGGCAATTCTTGAACCATATGTTGGCTTCAAGGTTGCAATAAGAAGAATTTGATGAAGGATATCAAGTGTCAAGTATGTCTTGAAGATGAAGATGTAGTGAGCCCTCAAGTTACTTCAAGACATCAACATGATGAAGAATGTAGAAATGAAGTGCAAGTTCAAGATGAGCCAACTCGAAGAGTTCATAAGCTTGAAGCTTGCCATGGAGAAATGAAGTGCAAGTTCAAGATGAGCCATCTCGAAAAGATCCTTTGCTTGAGTCTTGCCATCCATATGGTAATCATGGTTATGTGAAGATGCGCCGAAGAAGAAGCTCTCCCATGGTGGATTATGGGGGAGCAATCCACAAGACTTCGTCAAGCAAGCACAAGTAAGAAAGGCGTTTCATCTTGTTGAGGTCAAGATCGTCTTCATCGAGCTCAAGTGGAATGCGCAAGTCTAAGGTTTGCTCTTGATAGGGTTTCTTTCTCACCGGTCTCATAGTGTACTTGGAGACCGGTTTATAGTTTAGTTGTCGTACTATCAAGAGGGCTCTCGAGTGAGTAACTCGATCGTATCGTTCGGAGAGAGCTCAAACCTTTGCATCCTTGCATAATCTTTCTTGGTTGTTATTTGGACCTTATCCATGTGATGTTTTAGAGCTTGTGCTTATTCTCATGACAAGCTCTAGTTCATCGAAAACGGATTTCACATAGATCACTTGTTGCGTTTTCGAGTTTGGTTCATCATCTTTCTTGGTTTTATTTGGATCTTATCCATGTTATGTTTTAGAGCTTGTGCTTATTCTCATGACAAGCTCTAGTTCATCGAAAATGGTTTTTGCATGGGCAACTTGTTGCATTTTATAGATTGGAGGTTTTACCGGTTTGTTGTTTATAGATAGGTAAAACATTTATCCATTTTTTCTATCCTACTTTGCTGGACTATGATATTTCTATGCATATTGTTGTAGAGCTCGTTTTTGTGATTTCAACGAGCCCAAGATCATCGAAATCGGAGTCCGGATGCAAAAGTTATTAAGGTTTTCGTATCGGGTGTTTGGGCAAAAACTGGGGGGCCGGAACTGCCGCCGGGAACACCCCGGCACTGTCGGTTGATGACCCACAAGTATAGGGGATCGCAACATTCTTCGAGGGAAGTAAAACCCAATTTATTGATTCGACACAAGGGGAGACAAAGAATACTTGAAAGCCTTAACAGCGGAGTTGTCAATTCAGCTGCACCTGGAAACAGACTTGCTAGCAAGAGTTTATCAGTAGTAACAGTTTTATAGCAGTAGCAGTGGTGAAATAACAGCAGCAGTGTAACAAAGACAGCAGTAGTGATTATAGTAAACAGCAGGATTAAAATACTGTAGGCACAGGGATGGATGAACGGGCGTTGCATGGATGAGAGAAACTCATGTAACAATCAAGGCAGGGCATTTGCAGATAATAATAAAACGGTATCCAAGTACTAATCAATCAATAGGCGTGTGTTCCATATTTAGTCGTACGTGCTCGCAATAAGAAACTTGCACAACATCTTTTGTCCTACCAGCCGGTGGCAGCTGGGCCTCTAGGGAATCTACTGGAAATTAAGGTACTCCTTTTAATAGAGCACCGGAGCAAAGCATTAACACTCCGTGAACACATGTGATCCTCATATCACCGCCTTCCCCTTCGGTTGTCCCAATTTCTGTCACTTTGGAGCCTCGGGTTCCGGACAACAATACGTGTATACAACTTGCAGGTAAGATCATAAAGCAATGAATATTATCATGAATTGATAACATGTTCATATCTGAGATCATGGCACTCGGGCCCTAGTGACAAGCATTAAGCATAACAAGTTGCAACAATATCATAAAAGTACCAATTACGGACACTAGGCACTATGCCCTAACAATCTTATGCTATTACATGACCAATCTCATCCAATCCCTACCATCCCCTTTAGACTACAAGCGGGGAATTACTCACACATGGATGGGGGAAACATGGTTGGTCGATGGAGAGGCGTCGGTGGTGATGATGGCGATGATCTCCTCCAATTCCCCGTCCCGACGGAGTGCCGTAACGGAGTTTCGGTCCCGAGACGGAGTTTCGCGACGGTGGCGGCGTCATCGGATGTCTTCTGGCGATTTCTTCTAACCCCCCGTGCGTTTTTAGGTCGAAGGCGTTAAGTAGTCCAGAGGAGGGCGTCGGGGGCCAGCCGAGGCAGCCACACAGTAGGGCGGCGCGCCCCCCTCCTGGGCCGCGTCGGCCTAGTGTGTGGGGGCCTCGGGCCTCCACCTGGCTTGCCCTTCTGGCTCCGTAATTCTTCGGGGAAAATAAGACCTTTTGCATAAATTCCGAGGATTTTCCTGAAAGTTGGATTTCTGCACAAAAACGAGACACCAGAGAAATTCTGCTGAAAACAACGTTAGTCCGTGTTAGTTGCATCCAAAATACACAAATTAGAGGCAAAATAATAGCAAAAGTGTTCGGGAAAGTAGATACGTTTTGGACGTATCAACTCCCCCCAAGCTTAACTTATTGCTTGTCCTCAAGCAATTCGGTTAACAACCGAGTGCGATAAAAGAACTTTCACGAACACATTTGTTCATATGATGTAAATATTCTCATGATATGGCAAGTACTTAAGCAATTCATAATAAGATACATGCAAATAAAATCATCTAACAGCTATGTCAATCATGGAAAAGGTTCCAACAAATTAACAATAAGCATCATGAATCTATCAGCAGGATTGCAATGTTCATAAAAGGATATGATAAAGTGGTATCTCGCTTGCCCGTATTTGTACAGCAAAACATAAATGCTTGGGCACCTTTGAGGTTCATGGGAAGACTGGAAGTAGAGATTATCAAAGATAAAAGCATCAAAGTTATACCACAGTTAATCACATTTTGGGACAAGCATATTATACTAAGAATGACAAGTTGTGCTCTCAAGAAAGTGCTCAAAGAAAGGATGGAGACTCAATGTAAAAGTAAAAGATTGACCCTTCGCAGAGGGAAGCGGGGATTAACATGTGCTAGAGCTTTTCATTTGTAAAACAGGAGTAAAATTATTTTGGGAGGTGTTTGTTGTTGTCAACGAATGATAGTGGGTACTCTAACTACCTCGTCAACCAGACTTTCAAGAGCGGCTCCCATGAAGGACGGTATCTCTACCAGCAAGGTAAATCATCCCTCTTCTCTTTTGTTTACACACGTACTTTAGTTTTATTATGGATGACACTCCCCCCAACCTTTGCTTACACAAGCCATGGCTAACCGAATCCTCTAGTGCCTTCCATCAATCACATACCATGGAGGAGTGTCTATTTGCAATTTAAGTTGCTTACTGATAAATCAGGGCAAAACATGTGAAGAGAATTATTAATGAAAGTTGATTAATTGGGGTCGGGAACCCCGTTGCCGACTCTTTTTGCAAAATTATTGGATAAGCGGATGTGCCACTAGTCCATTATGAAAGTCCGTCAGAGTAAATGACAAGATTGAAATATAAACACCACATATTTCCTCATGAGCTATAAAACATTGACACAAATTGAGAAGCATTTTGAAGGTTTAAAGGTAGCACATGAGAATTTACTTGGAATGGTTTGAAATGCCATGCATAGGTATTTATGTTGGACACTTTGGAATAACTTGGTTTTCAGGGGTTTGGAAGCACGAGCAGCGTTCCCGCTCAGTACAAGTGAAGGCTAGCAATAGACTGGGAAGCGACAATCAAGAGAGCAATAACCGTCATAATCATGCTTGCGACAAAATAAATTAATGGAGGCATAAAAGTGATACAAGAACCCGAGGTAAAGTAAATCATCGAGGCTTAATTGACTTTTGTTCAGTCATATGCATGCGTGAGCATGTGCCAAGTTGATTCAAGTGAATTATTCAGAGGAGGATACCACAATGTCATACCTATCTATGAATAAAACAATGCAAGCAAATATTTATGACATGCTACTCATATTAATAAATTGGAGCTAATCATGAGAGATCATGAACTACTAGACTTTCTTAAATGACATATACCTCACATGAACCAACTAAGCATGCTCACATGGATGAGTATATGTACAAAAATGAAAACAAATAGAGTTCATACCAGCCTCTCACCACAGTCGAATTGTCATAGATCGTCATTATTGCATTTTCACTTGTGTAGCTTGAATAATATGAAATGAAAACCAAGCTCCCGCCACCGAATACCACTGAACTCCATAGTGAACTTTACAAAACCAAAGAAGAACAGCAAATATTTTTGGTGTTTTCGAATTGGAAACAAGACAAAAGGAAACAAGCAAACGAAGCAAAATCTTTTTGGATTTTCTTATGGCAAACCAACGATAGCAAATAAAGCAAAATAAAAGCAAGAAACCAAAATAAACAAATGGTGAAGAGAAACAACAGAAATATTTTTGGTCTTTTTGTGTTTTAGGAAAGAAACAAAGCAAAAACAAGAAAATGAAAACTAAAAGAGTTGCATAAACACAAAGCAGCAGAATTTCGTCAAACTTGACAGCAATACAGTAATCGATTTTTAAGAAATTCTTCCACTGCTCAGCTCGAAAATTGTTCAACTAATGAAAGTTAGATAACAACCTGGGAACATGCACAAAAATTGGCTTCGCAAAATAACGTTCTGGCTATTTTTGAGAATTTTTTTTGGTAACAGTCCAGAATCTGTTTTCAATCAGCACTTCCCCAAATATCATCTTCCTCTTATTAGAAAACCACTTTAAGAAGCTAAACAAGTATGTACAAGTATCCAACAACTATAATATGCAAAGAATGAGTGATGCCGGTATACCTCCCCCCAAGCTTAGGCTTTTGGCCTAAGTGGAGATCAATCCCATGGTGCCCATGAACATTTTTGGGTGTTAAAATTATTATTACATGGCAGAAAAAGATTTGCAAACCTCTAAACAACTAAAGCATCTTGCATAATAAGTAGTGCTACAGCAAGTAAAACAAGTGGAGGAAGAAAGAAATGTTGTTTAGCTCTTCTATGCATATAAAATATACTTGTTAACAAGGTTGATCAAGTCTTGCCACCAAATAAATCTTACATGTTATAGGAAGAAATAAACCTCAAATCAATCATGTTACCTTATATTGTATTGATATGGATCCAATCACAAGAGTTTGATATTCTTCTTTTGGCTCATATATTGGACAATCAATAGTTCCCACTTTGATAGATCTCACATTAGAAATTGTATTAACTCCACATACTTTATCAATCCTCTTGGGAAAATAAACGGTATGCTCCTTGTCATCAACATTGAAAGTAACTTTTCCTTTATTGCAATCAATAACAGCCCTTGCGGTGTTAAGAAAAGGTCTCCCAAGAATAATAGACATATTATCATCTTTAGGCATTTCCAACACAACAAAATCAGTTAATATTAAGCAATTATTAGTAACTTGAACAGGAACATCCTCACATATACCAACAGGAATAGCAGTAGATTTATAAGCCATTTGGAAAGATATATCAGTCGGTATCAACTTATCTAAATAAAGTCTCTTATAAAGAGAGAAAGGCATAAAACTAACACCTGCTCCCAAATCACATAGAGCAGTTCTAACATAATTATTCTTGATGGAACAAGGAATAGTCGGTATACCTGGGTCGCCAAGCTTCTTTGGAACCTTACCATTGAAAGAGTAATTAGCAAGCATAGTGGAAATATCCTCATTAGGAATTTTCCTTTTGTTAGAGACGATATCTTTCATATACTTTGAATAAGGAGGCAATTTAATAGCATCAGTCAAAGGTATTTGCAGGAATAAAGGTTTCATCCAATCACAAAATTTACTATAGTGTTCTTCTTCCTTTGATTTTAGTTTCTTAGCAGGAAAAGGCATTTGCTTTTGAACCCAAGGTTCCCTTTCATTACCATGTTTCTTAGCAATAAAATCTTCTTTGGTATACTTTTTATTTTTAGCATGCTTTTCAGGTTCTTCTTCAACCTCTTCTTTATCAGAAGCATCATTCTTATCATTATCTTTATCATCTTCATTACCACTTTCAGTTTCAACATCAGAAATAGAAATACTATTAGGATCGATAATGAGCTCGGAGGATTCTACAACAGTTTTATGTTTCTTTTTCTTTTTCTTAGATGAAGCACTAGTTTCAGTTCGTTGAGAATCTTGTTCAACTCTTTTGGGATGCCCTTCACGATATAGAGGATCCTGGGTAGAAACACCGCCTCTAGTTGTTACTTCATAAGCATGTTTTTCTTTAGAATTATTTTTTAACAAGTCATTTTGCACTTTGGTGAGTTGATCAATTTGAGTTTGAACCATATGAAAATGTTTAACAAGCATCTTAACATCTGATGTCTACGGGAGCTTCTATTCTTGTAGACAGTGTTGGGCCTCCAAGAGTAGAGGTTTGTAGAACAGCAGCAAGTTTCCCTTAAGTGGATCACCCAAGGTTTATCGATCTCGGGGAGGAAGAGGTCAAAGATATCCCTCTCAAGCAACCCTGCAATCACGATACAAGAAGTCTCTTGTGTCCCCAACACACCTAATACACTTGTCAGATGTATAGGTGCACTAGTTCGGCGAAGAGATAGTGAGATGCAAGTAATATGGATGAGTATGAGTGGTAATAGTAATCTGAATAAAATATGGCAGCGAGTAAACATGCAACAAAACGAGTAAACAAACGGAGATTCGATGCTTGGAAGCAAGGCCTAGGGATCCTGCTTTCACTAGTGGACACTCTCAACAATGATCACATAATAGGACTACTCTACACCCTCTTGTTGGATGATGAACACCACTAATTGTGTAGGATTACACGAACCCTCAATGCCGGAGTTAACAAGCTCCACAATATTCAATGTTCATATTTAAATAACCTTAGAGTGCAAGATAGATCAACACAATTACACCGAGTACTAACATAGCATGCACCCTGTCAACATCAGCTATGAAAGGGGGAATAGATCGTATCAATACCATCATAGTAATAGTTAACTTCATAATCTACAAGAGATCACAATCATAGCATATACCAAGTACTTCATGATGCACACACTGCCAACATTACATCATGGAGGAGGAATAGACTACTTTAATAACATCACTAGAGTAGCACATAGATGATATTCAACTAGATCACAAAGAGAGAGAGATGAACCACATAGCTACAACGGAGCCCTCGACTCCGGGGGTGAATTACTCCCTCCTCATCATGGAGGCGGCGATGGCGGTGAAGATGGCGGTGGAGACGGCGGTGGAGATGGCTCCGGGGGCAATTCCCGTCCGACAGGGTGCCGGAACAGAGAGTTCTGTCCCCCGAATTGGACTTTCGCGATGGCGGCGGCTCTGGATGGTTTTCTCTGTTTCCGTCTTTTTTTCGATGTTTTTAGGTCAGGGACGATTATATAGGCCGAGAGTCGGAGTCGGAGGGGCCACGGGGTGACCACACCATAGGGGGGCGCCCCCCCCCCCTTGGGCCGCGCCGCCCTGTGGTGTGGGGCCCCCCTGGCACCCCTCTAACTTTTCTCCGGTGCTCTCACTACAAGAAAAGTTCTGATAGACAACGTCTCAAAATCGTCCACTAAGGGGTATTTTTCGTCGCCCATGGGCCTAACCCGACGATATGGGTTCTGTTGTGGAAACTGCGTCAGGCAAAGTCCAACGACGTTTTTCGGTCCGTCGCGCTTGGGCGCCCTTCGCCACGGAAAATCGGACCGT
>NC_061508.1:241679482-241727066 GCF_022539505.1 Lolium rigidum | reverse complement strand
CATTTGAAGCTTGTGGTGGTGAAACAAGTTTACTTATCGCGGATGGTGAATCAAGAGCAAGCAGAGATACTCGTAGTTGTACCTTTTCTTGTAGTGGATGGTAATATGGCGACTTTAGTATCGCGAGGTTTACCCATGATGGAGAATTTGCAGCGAACATTAGCAATCCAAGTGAACTTGCAAATAAAGCTATGCTCCCCGGCAACGGCGCCAGAAAATAGTCTTGATGACCCACAAGTATAGGGGATCGCAACAGTCTTCGAGAGAAGTAAAACCCAATTTATTGATTCGACACAAGGGGAGCCAAAGAATATTTGTAAGCCTTAACAGCGGAGTTGTCAATTCAGCTGCACTCTGGAAACAGACTTGCTCGCAAGAGTTTATCGAGTAGTAACAGCTTTATAGCGATAGCGTGTAGTGAAATATCAGCAGCAGTGTAACAAAGACAGCAGTAGTGATTATAGTAAACAAGCAGGATTAAAATACTCGTAGGCACAGTGGATGTATGAACGGGCGTTGCATGGATGAGAGAAACTCATGTAACAATCAAGGTAGGGAATTTGCGAGATAGTAATAAAACGGTATCCAAGTACTAATCAATCAATAGGCATGTGTTCCATATTTAGTCGTACGTGCTCGCAATGAGAAACTTGCACAACATCTTTTGTCCTACCAGCCGGTGGCAGCCGGGCCTCTAGGCAATCTACTGGAAATTAAGGTACTCCTTTTAATAGAGCACCGGAGCAAAGCATTAACACTCCGTGAACACATGTGATCCTCATATCACCGCCTTCCCCTTCGGTTGTCCCAATTTCTGTCACTTTGGGGCCTCGGGTTCCGGACAACAATACGTGTATACAACTTGCGTGTAAGATCATAAAGCAATGAATATCATCATGAATTGATAACATGTTCAGATCTCGAGATCATGGCACTCGGGCCCTAGTGACAAGCATTAAGCATAACAAGTTGCAACAATATCATAAAAGTACCAATTACGGACACTAGGCACTATGCCCTAACAATCTTATGCTATTACATGACCAATCTCATCCAATCCCTACCATCCCCTTCAGCCTACAGCGGGGGAATTACTCACACATGGATGGGGGAAACATGGCTGGTCGATGGAGAGGCGTCGGTGGTGATGATGGCGATGATCTCCTCCAATTCCCCGTCCCGGCGGAGTGCCAGAACGGAGTTTCTGGTCCCGAGACGGAGTTTCGCGATGGTGGCGGCGTTCTGGATGTCTTCTGGCGATTTCGACTTCCCGTCTCGCGTTTTTAGATCGAAACCCTTAAATAGTCCAGAGGGGGGCGTCAGAGGCTGGCCGAGGCGGCCTCACCATAGGGCGGCGCGCCCCCCTCCTAGGCCGCGCCCGCCCATGGTGTGGAGGCCGTGGGCCCTCCCCTGGCCTGCCCTGCTGGCTCCATGAATCTTCTGGAAAAATAAGCCCTTCGATATTAATTTTGGGGATTTTCCTGAAAGTTGAATTTATGCACAAAAACGAGACACTAGAGCAATTCTGCTGAAAACAGCGTTAGTCCATGTTAGTTGTATCCAAAATACACAAATTAGAGGCAAAACAATAGCACAAGTGTTCGGGAAAGTAGATACGTTTTGGACGTATCACGCCTCTGCCAGCGCAGCCTGCTCCAGCTCCTTCGCCCGGATGAACAAAAGCGCTTCTTCTTTCGTCCCCGCCCTAGGTTAAACACGATGCATCTATCCCTAGCAACGTCCACAAGATGGGAATCGGAGAAGGATTCAAGGAGAGTAAAGTCGTTACCTTGCGCCTTGCTCTTGTCGGTGTGGCCATCAAGGTTCTTCTCCTCCGCCCTCCTCTACGCCTTCTCCATGATTGGTGTCGCGCCTCCTGCACCCTTACCTCGGGCACTCTTGAGGGTCGCCGTCGTCGTCACCACCTTCTTCTTCCGCGAGTAGGGGACCGTCGGCGTGCGCTTGGCTTGCGGGATGGGAGCCGCCAAGATGACCGCCGTCCTCAGGGTCCGGGTGCGACCCCTCCAGCTCGTCCTCGCACCCCTCCGGCAGCACCTCCTCCACCGCCCCCAGCACCCTCACCTCCGATACCACCTCCTTCTCGCCCAGTCGCTGCACCTTGGTCGGGAGCTCCACAGCCTGGCTGTCAGCCACCCATGACGGCATAGGGTCAGTCACCTGCGACCCCGTCTCCGTAGTATGAGAGTCCTCCACCGTCACGTCCTTCTGACCAACTCTTGCATCAGTAGAGGTCACCAGTTCCGAGGCCTTCGAGTTCGACCCCAACTGAAAAGCAGCCACCCGAAACCAAGGTTGGAACCATACTGGTCAAAAGTGGAAGGCATGTGAGGTCCCTCCCAGACCCGCCCCGCGACCGGAGCACTTCGCGATCCCATCGCCTGCTTCCGGACGACTTGTCACCCGCGACCACCGTCGTCCCCGCATTTCCTTTTTCTTGCACTTCCGGCTGGTCAGTCTTCTTCCTCCTCCCATGCTTGTTCCATTCGTTGTCCATTGAAGCATCGTCCGAGTAGTCCTCCTCATCATCCCTGTCCGGCCTTGGCGGAGGTGGAGGGGGTGCTCCCGACCCCGATCCCAACCCACGTCGCGGACCACGCTCCGCCTGCACACCGACCGTGAACCCCTCACCGTTAACAAAAACCTGCAACGAGCCCTTGATATGCTCCGGTTACCAGCATTGGAACCGAACCCTCACCAGCTCCATCTCCCATTTCAGCAAGGACAGCTCATCCACGTCGATGGCCCGGCCGACCATGGAGAAAGCTGCCATGAGCCGCTTCCGCTCGAGCAAATCCTCCTGAACCCCCGTGAGTTGCACCCGCACCGAAGGAAGCACAAGGTATGGCTTAGGGCATCTCCAGCGGCGCGACGCATTTTTATGTCCGCCACCGTCCGTTTGCGTCGCGCTGTGGACGCTAAAATGACCGTTTTTGTCCGCGCGTCCGTTTGCGTCTTGGGTCTGCTCCAGCGGGGCGACGCATTGATTTTTTTTTCTTTTTTCCCCTCTTCTCCATTAATTAAACATAGTTTCAAATATTACATTTTGAAACATGATTTTACACAAACTAACACATAGAACATGGTTTACACAAACTAACACATATTTTGAACCATTGTCGACACAAATATAAAAAAATTAAAAGAAGAAGCCAGTTGTGTTGATTTCTGTATGTTCGCTGCCAAGAAAGAACATTCGAGGGCACACCCAATCACCCAAACTGGAAAATCCAGCGGGAGAAGATGGTGCCCTTGTTGGTTCTACCGATGAGGCGAACATCCAGAAACCTCGACTACGGCTTCGTCCGGCCCGTAGCCGGATTCGGCCGCAAAGAAAGAACACTCGACGTTCTAACTATCGGTGTCGGAGCTGGAGTCGTCAGTGTGGTAGTGCCTGCGGCGTGTGCTGTGTCGTCGAATACCTTGACGATCACACTAGTAGGAAAACCCTTATAGGCAAAGCTTAGTTCTGTGGCGCACCAAAATAAATGCGCCACAGAAAGATTTTTTGTGGCGCACGAGGAAGAATGCGCCACAAAAATAAGCTATTTTTGTGGCGCACTACCGTGCCGTGCGCCACAGAAATTATGTGGGTCCCACATCCTGCCACCACCAATAATTAGGTTTAGGTATTTACGTGGCGCACATGGCTTGCTGCGCCACGAAAATAAGTGTTCCGTGGCGCACACGCTGCGGTGCGCCACGAAGTAGTTGATTCCGTGGCGCACTTGTGCTTGTGCGCCACAGAAGTAGTTGCTGTGGCGCACTTGTGCTGGTGCGCCACAGAAATAGCGCCTTCTATAACCACCCGTACCCCTCCCCCCGCCCGTACTTCTTCCTCCTCCACCCCTCTTCCTCTCCCTCGCGCGCCGCCGCCCGTACTTCCTCGTCCACCCCTCTTCCTCTCCCTCGCGCGCCGCTGCCTTCCATGGTGAGCGTGGCTGTCGTCGTCGCCGCCGCCGCCTCCTTCCTCCGCGAGGGCCGCATGCCGCCACGCTCCACCCATACCCGCCACAAGCAGCACAAGCCGCTGCGGCGTGGAGGAGGGGCGGCCGCCGCATGGAGGAGGAGGGGCCGGCTCCGCGTCAAGGAGGAGGAGCCGCCGCCCCTGCCATCATCGTCGACCTCCTCGTCCACCCCTACCCGGCTCCTCCCTCTTCCTCTACCCGGCCGCTCCTCCAACAGCATCGTCGGTGAGCTCCACCTCTCCCCTCCCCTCCCTCTTCCTCTCCCATGTGGGCACAAAATGCTCGACGAAATTACTTTGTCGGATTGAGTGATATGGCTACTGCTTGTTTGCTCTCCAAATTACCAAGTGATATGGCTACTGCTTGTTTGCTCTCCAAATTACTTTGTCGGATTTAAATGTCCTCTGGATCATTTGCAATAGTCCGGTGCACTCGTTAATTATGCATTTCATTTATCCGGTTAGTTTAACTTGATTGATTAGATAAATGAGATGAACTGCTGAGCGATAATGATCTCATGGATGGACTGGATGTAGCTAGAGGGTTGCCAATCATTGATTGGGTACCCTAGCTCATGTTGAGCCCTATTGGGTTATGATGCGAGTGGCTTAGTGAATGTTCCTATGGGTTTGAGGTAGCCCCGACAGCCTTTATGTTGTCCAAGGGTGGCTCCCCTTTCTTGTGGCTGTTGTTGTGACTCTCTCATGCTATCTGGTTGATCCATGACTAGATTACCGGTAGCTTTTGCTCGTTGAAAACAAAATAGACATTTAAATGTCTATATTCCGATGGTATAACTAGCTGTGTGGTGCTAGGTGAGTTTGGATGGCTAGTTAGGGATTAATCCATGTTGGATTTCTCCGGTAGTGTCACCATACCGACATACCAATGTTCCCTTGGTGATTTCCTTCAGGCTGATCTTCGGTTTGCTTCCACCAAATGGCTTAGTAGCCGGATGATGATACAAAGCTGGGTATTCTACCCATTTTGGCCTGGCAAGCATGTGGTGACTCACCGGCTCGTGTGTCGTTGTTGGGCATGCACATCGCCACGGTGAGCTGTTTGGCTGTGTGTGTGTAGCCTGGCTTGGGACTTGGGTTGACTCCAATATTAAAAATGTCTCCCAAATATGGAGACAAACATTTTAACATTACCCCAATGATCTTCAAATGTTTTGCATGCTCTGTTAGGCCTTAATTGATGCCTTATGATCCAAATTACTATATTATTGGATTGAGTGATATGGCTACTGCTTGTTTGCTCTCCAAATTACCAAGTGATGAATATATAATCCCTTTGGAGCATCTGCCCCATGCTATATATGTGTATTTGACCATGCTTATGATGGATTTCTTTTAAGGACTCTAGCTAGATTAGAGGGGAAAAGTTGCTGCTTTGTTTCCTATGATAATGGATCATAAAATGTTTCCCTTTGTCCCCTGGTTGCCTCCTTAATTGATGCCTTATGATCCAAATTACTATATTATTGGATTGAGTGATATGGCTACTGCTTGTTTGCTCTCCAAATTACCAAGTGATGAATATATAGTCCCTTTGGAGCATCTGCCCCATGCTATATATGTGTATTTGACCATGCTTATGATGGATTTCTTTTAAGGACTCTAGCTAGATTAGAGGGGAAAAAGTTGCTGCTTTGTTGCCTATGATAATGGATCATAAATTGTTTCCCTTTGTCCCCTGGTTGCCTCCTTAATTGATGCCTTATGATCCAAATTACTATATTATTGGATTGAGTGATATGGCTACTGCTTGTTTGCTCTCCAAATTACCAAGTGATGAATATATAATCCCTTTGGAGCATCTGCCCCATGCTATATATATGTGTATTTGACCATGCTTATGATGGATTTCTTTTAAGGACTCTAGTTAGATTAGAGGGGAAAAAGTTGCTGCTTTGTTGCCTATGATAATGGATCATCAAATGTTTCCCTTTGTCCCTGGTTGCCTCCTTAATTGATGCCTTATGATCCAAATGACCCAAGTCCGTTGCATGATCCCATTTGTCCCTAATGTTGCTTAAGATGAATAAATTCCCTCTAATCACCATTTGGAGATCAAGACTAGTTCTTGATTTCCATTAGCTAGACTCCAATATTAAAAATGTCTCCCAAATATGGAGACAAACATTTTAACATTACCCCAAGTGATTTACTTGTCGATGATTAGATGGTTGGTCGATCACTCGTACACTCGGGGGTGGAGCAAGTGAGGCTTGGTGTGATGGCACAAATATCAATATCTTGTGCATCCTACCTGGCCTCACTTACTCCATCCCTGGATGTTAATATTTGTTTCGACCAACAAAGTATGAGGCATTCCATTTAGTTGATACCACTTGGCTCTTTCTTCCATTTTAGTGCCGATTATTAGAATGTTCGGTCAACTGTACACTCCGGGGTGTCGCTAGTGAGCCTGGTGTGATGGCACAAATATCAATCTCTTGTGCATCCTACCTGGCCTCACTAAAGCCATCCCGGGATGTTCATATTTGTTTCGACCAACAAAGTATGAGGCATTCCATTTAGTTCATACTAGCTACTTCTTAATTGCATTGGCCTTTCTTCCATTTTAGTGCCGATGATTAGAATGTTTGGTCACCTATACGCCGCAATATACTTTGTAGACGAGCCCCCTTTCCTCGGCCGCTGTTCCGTGAACGAGTCCTTGATGAGACAACAACGCCGACATGCCTCTCCGGCGCAGCACCACTTTTCTTCTCTCGCCGTCCAGTGCGTGAACGAGTCCTTAATGCCAAGACTGTGCCAGCCTCCCTAGCATCATGCCGACCCCGTTGTCGCGCTTCGAGCCGTGTCGATCATGCGCCCTGCACTCTTCGCTTCTTGCCCGGTGAACGAATAGACTAATCGTTGGAATAAGGAAGCCGATGACGGCCGATCGCAATTTAATCTTGCGACCGGCTGTCATCGGTTTCCTTATTCCAACGATCAGCCTATTGGTTCACCGGCAAGAAGGCGACAGATGCGAGCGCGGGACACACGGCTTGAAGCGCGGCAACACGGCCCGGCATAATGCTGGGCAGGCCGGCACGGTCTTTGCATCAAGGACTCGTTCACTGGACAGCCGAGGGACTGGCGTGGTTCTGCGCCGGAGATGCAGGATCGGCGTTGTTGTGTCGTCAAGCACCCGTTGACGGAACGCCGACCGGGGAAAGGGGGCCCTTCTGCAAAGTATTTGTGTTGACCAACAATGTATGAGGCACATATTGTATTTTGTCATTCCATTTGCGTTGAGATTTTCAAAATGCCGATGATTAAAATGTTTGGTCACCGTACACTCGGGGGTGGCGTAAGTGAGCCTGGTAAGATAGCACAAATATCAATCTCTTGTGCATCCTACCTGGCCTCGCTTACACCATCCCTAAATGTTAATATTTGTGTTGACCAACAATGTATGAGGCACTTATTCCATTTTGTCATTCCATTTGCTTTGAGATTTTCAAAATGTCGATGATTAAAATGCTTGGTCACCGTACACTCGGGGCGGTGTTAGTGAGCCTCGTGTGATTGCACAAATATCAATCTCTTGTGCATCCTACCTGGCTCGCTAACTCCGTCCCGGAATGTTAATATTTGTTTCGACCAACAAAGTATGAGGCCCTTGTCATTCCATTTGCTTTGGTATTTTCAAAATGCCGATGATTAAAATGTTGGTCACCGTACACTTGGGGGTGGCGTAAGTGAGCCTGGTAAGATAGCACAAATATCAATCTCTTGTGCATCGGACTTGGTCTCACTTACGCCATCCCTAAATGTTAATATTTGTGTTGACCAACAATGTATGAGGCACATATTCCATTTTGTCATTCCATTTGCTTTGAAATTTTCAAAATGCCGATGATTAAAATGTTTGGTCACCGTACACTCGGGGGCGGCGTAAGTGAGCCTGGTAAGATAGCACAAATATCAATCTCTTGTGCATCGGACTTGGTCTCACTTACACCGTCCCTGAATGTTAATATTTGTGTTGACCAACAATGTATGAGGCATTTATTCCATTTCTCTTGTGCATCGGACTTGTTGGTCTCACTTTCTTCCATTTTCATCATAGTAGGAACTGGATGAAGGACCCCGATGCAAGCGAGCCTGGTGGGTAGAGATGACGGAGCAAAGGAGGAACCGGATGAAGACTACTTTGTATCTCGAAATTGTGAATTTTGTATGAATTAAGAGTTGTATGCAAAACATTTGACACTTGCCACTATATATGTATCTCGATCGGGCTCTAAGTAATGTGATGATGATGTCTATGTTATATCTGTGCAATGTACATGATATTTATATTATATCTGAATGTTGCTGTATATAACCTGTGTATCTGTATTGTGTATCTGTATTGCTGTGTATAAACTGCATATGTATAGCAGGCAGCACAAAATCGTGTATAATACAAGCAAATTCTGTGGCGCACTAAGAAGCAATTCTGTGGCGCACGCTTTTCTGTGGCGCACCTAAGAACATGTGCGCCACAGAAACCTTAATTCTGCGGCGCATGGCCAGGTGCGCCACAGAAACCATATTTTTGTGGCGACGTTTCTGTGGCGCACCTCCCATGCGCCACAGAATCCATTTTTGGTGCGCCACTGATGAGGCTTTTCCTACTAGTGTCATCTCGCCGTCCCCCTCGTAGAGGAAGGTGAGCTGGCAGCCGGGCTCGAGCGCGAGGTCACGGGCGAACTTGTCCCACCCCGTATGCAGGTACATCTTGCCCTGCCCGTCGAACAGGACCTCCACGGTCTAGCGGCAGAAGTTGCAACTGTCCTCCCGTAGCTGCAACTGCGCTGGCTCGACGCCGTCGACGAACTCGGCGAACTTGTCCGGTAGTCGCTTGTGGCGAGTGGGTCGTCGTCGATGCGGAGGAGGAACTCGAAGCAGCGCTCCTCCTGCGAGGACGAGGAGGGCGCAGGCGACGGCGAGCGTGGGGCCGTAGCTGCTCCACCACGGCGGCCCCTGCCCCGGCCACGGGGGCGCCCAGGGCCGCGGCCTCGACCGCCTCGCCGGCCACCAGGACCGGCCATGGACTTCCTCGCGGACTTGGCTGCGTCGCAGGAACACCTAGGCGGCGCTACGGTCGAGCTTTTGTGGCGGCTAGGGTTTCTTTGGAGGAGTGGATGAGGAAGAAGAACGCACGCCCCCTTTATATAGGCCGGCGGCATGCAGTGGCCGCGGAACGCGTGGCGTCGCTATTAACGTGGTTGGCGGAGGTGGGCGGCCGCTCGGCAGCCGAGGCATCATCGCCATTAACGTGGCGCAGAGTGCCGAAGCGACGCAGCGGCGTAGTCGCTGGCGCGTTTGAGAAGACGCATCGATGCAGGGTCGCTGCCAGGCGGGCCAACGAAACGTCCGCCAGACGCGAGCGGACGTTTCCGGACGTTCGCAGAGACGCATCCGAGGCGCATATTTGGACCAGGTTTGCGTCTCCGCGGACGATCCGGTCACTTTGCGTCGCCCCGCGCATTTCCGATCACGAGGACGAAAACGATCGCTGAGCGTCCGTTTACGTCGCGCCGCGCCGTTGGAGATGCCCTTACACGTGCAAAAGACATGACGGATCTCAGTCTCGATCTTGCATAGAGGCAAGGAAAAGCTTGCCGCTGCCCGTGCTGAGCCGTACTGACAAAATTCACTCGAGACGGCAGGAAGAACTAACATATCCAGCAATCAGTAGTCAATTGACGGCAAGTAGGCAGAGCGCATTACTCCTTTTCCACGAGCCACCGCTCTGAAGGTATCCAACGCTATGGTGCCGACGAGCTCGCGGGCTGCTTGTGCTCGTTTTCTGGTGGTCGAAGGCGGCTTCTAAGAAACAACGCCTCCCATATCTAGAGCAGGGGGTGGTTCCACTGGTTGCCCACAGCACACACTGCAGACTAACCAGTGTTGGCGGGGGTCGCCTCACGGCCAGCGGTCACAGGGAGTCGGGCATGGGAGAGACAACAGCAATGAAACCCGGGCATGGCAGCTCGCTATGGAGGGGAATACCTAGGGCGAACGTTCGTGGGAGTACCCTCCGGCAGCCTTCCTCGTTGGAGATGCAGAGCGGCTTGCTCGGTAGTCTAGAACAATCACTGGTAGAAAAAGGGAACCGGGATTAAATATGCGCGACTAAAGTCCCCTTCCTTTAGTCGCGGTTACTTACGAACCGCAACTAAAGGTCCGTCCACGTGGCCGCCAGCAGTCCGTCGGGGCGGAGGACCTTTAGGGCTTTTTTGTTGTGGCTTTTTTTTTCGCTTTTTGGCTTGCTTTTTTTGGCTTTTGGGTTTTGGAAGCCAAAAGAATAGGATCTTTATTTTTGGCTTACAAAATCCAAAAGCCATAAAAACACCTATTTAGGTGCTTTTTTTTGGCTTTTGCCAAATCCAAAAAGCCAAAAAAAGCCAGAACAAAAGGGCCCTTAGTCGCGGTTCTCCTGGCCAACCGCGACTAAAGACCCCCCCTAAATCTGGTTTCTTTTTAATTTGTATTGTTTTATTTCTTTTATATTTTATTTTGTATTTTATTTTAATTTTAAAAGTTTCAGTATACATATTCTACGCTACTATATACATGCATATGAATGTACAATTTCAAACAAGTTTGAAATTAGAACCAAGAAGAATTCAAGAGGAATATTCAATATCGGATGACCATATACAACGAACAAGTTTTCATACATAATTTACGGCATCAGAAGTTCTTCGTCCTCGTAATAGTGTTCTCCTTTAGGATGGAGGACTTCCCTCATCAAAAATCCTGCTAGTTCCTCTTGAATTGGTCGGAAGCGAGCTTCTGGACTAAGCGTCTTCCGGAAGTTATTCCTCTTGACGTTGTTATCCGACGGCTTCTGCTCAGAGGTGTGTCTCCGGATGAACCCACAAACATAGTATCCACATAGATTGGTCCCCGGTGGCTGAATATCCCCAGTCAGTGACCTTCTAAAGTCTAGCTCTTTTTGGAATTCACCGACCGTTTGATCTGTGAACCGTCTCCAAACCCTACGAGGCAAAGAAATTTAAATGAACAAGAGAGTTATTAGTTACTTGATATTAGGAAATGAACGAAAGAGGCCGATACATATAGAGCGCAAATGAATGAAAATAATTACTTTTGCAGCATTTTTCTCATGTTGACACAAAGCTTTGGATCCATATTCAGAGAGTCCATGATGAGAACTCTGGAGGTGTGAAATTCAATTTCTAGCAGAATCCAGTGGAACCTGCGGACACGATACATGCACAGTCATGCATAACTCATCGATTAGACATACCATGCATGGAGTAAACAAAAGAGAATGTGCTCAAGACAGAAACACTCACCCAAAATGGTAAGGAAATAGAATTTGACTTTTGAGTTGCTGCTTTGTAAGAAAATCCCACAGGTCTGGCTCCACGTCGGCGGGGTGTTTTTCTAACACATATCCATTAACGATTTGTGGGTCAATGAACCCAACATCATGGATGTTCCTTATTCTGCATTCCCTAATCTTCATTCTGCATAATAGCGTACACAACAATATAGTTAGGACAATATAGTGCAGGCAATGAACGAGATGAGGTAGAAATAAATCACTTACAGAACGTAGCAACTGATGATAGATTTGTCGAGCTCGCGCAGATTGAACAGCTGGAACAATTCACTCATATGAATTGTTACATAGTACTGTTTGAAGTGATGCTCATGTCTAACTTCCGCATAAATATATTCTTTGCCGGCGTTAGTTTTTATGTAACCCTTGTACCAACGTAGCAGATTTTACATTTGTGCTGGTAGATCCTCTTCCTGCGTAGGCTCGACGAGAGGCCCATTCGGCACATATGTAATTGCTACCTCACTCATTGGCGCCTCCTCAAGGCCTAACACTGCACGAAGAGTCATAGATCTCGGCCGCTTGTTCTCTGGCACCCGTTACAGTCATTCTCTGTGCTGCCACAGCTGCTATGATAGCGGGGTCCATTAGTTCAGCATCCGGATCGGCGGCTTTCACTATGAGCGGGGGGATCGATTGTTTACTTTGTTCCCCGAGCTGGGCAACTTGTTTCCCGCTTTTTTTACTTTCTTCTTTCTCGGCCTCCTCCAAGGCTTTCTTCTCCTGCTTCTCCGCCAAGTCTTTCTTCTCCTTCAATATGAGTGCTTGCCTACGAAGTTCACGTCCATAGTCGTCAGGCATATTCTTCTCGGCTTGGGACGGTGTGCTCAAAAATGACTTAGCCCACTTCTTTTCCTTCTCAGAAAATACTGGCTTGGGCTCGGGCTCTCTTTTCGCCTTCATTTCCGCCCTCCATTTCTCATGGTGAGCAGCCGCGGCCGCGTCGACTTCCTCGACACTACGTTCCCAAGGCCTTGTGGGGAGAGGCTTCAGTGATGGCTCCGGTACCTTTGTGGTTTTAGGTACATAAGGGTTCGGGTTAATAGTCCAGGACTGCTTCTGCTTCTTCGCCGGAGGTAGATTGGGGGGCGGCGTACCCACCGGAGGCGGACTGGGGGGCGGCGTCTGCTTACCCGCTGGGGGTGGATTGGGGGGCAGCGTCGACTGACGTGAAGGAGGTGTAGGTGAACCACCACCACCACCACCGGAGGGGGGTGGACTTGTTGGCCTTGGCGCCTCGCCTGGAAACACTATGTACTTCTTTTTCCATAGAATGAACTGGCGCTTGACATCTCCAAGTTTACTCTCCCCTTCGGGTGTAGCATAGTCAATCTCCAGGTCCTCAAACCCTTGGACTATGTCCTCCACCGTGACACGAGCATAGCCATCTTGAATGGGGTTTTTGTGGTGGAGTGCTCCAGGTTTACATGGTAAAGCACTGCTGATGGCTACCTTCATGGAAATGTTCCCCATTGGATAATGCAGATGACATTCTTTCATCTCCTTTACATCGTCCACGGGGTAGCGAGGAGGCTCCGGTGCAGTAATATCGATCGTCGGTGCATTAGCACCAGCCGGCGGGGCCTCCGTGGAAGCCACGCTGCTTCTCCGCTGCTGGCTTCCGACATCCGCTGGATGATCTTCATGCGTCCCAGCTGCCGATCTTTCTTGTACTAGTACATTCAGGGTTTTCTTCATCTCATAGAATTCCGATGCCAAGTGCGCCACAAAATCTGCATCCCGATCCGTCTTTCTCTTACGGCTTCTGTAACTGTACGGGTCATTGTCCTGGGAAAACCCTACTTTCCACGGAATGGCGCCCTTGCCTCGTACACGTCCTCCGTGTTCAAGATTCCCGAGGGCTTTTTTCAGCGCATCATTCTCTCTGTTGAACTTGATCGTCCCCTCTTGAGCATCCCTCATTGCGTCAATAAGGGCTTGGGTGGGTTTAAACGTTGTCTGTCGGTGAACACACTCCCCTGTCACCGGGTCTAGCGTTCCCCCATGCCCGTACCACCAGCTTTTGGCCCTTGGGGATTCCTCGCGCCCTCAGGTCATCCTCCATCTTCTGCCACTTAGGCTCCGAAAGGCGGTATCGTCCTGGCCCCATAATATGATTGTACACTTTCTTAGCCGCATTTGCTTTATTTTTTTCCTATATGGCCTTGAATTGATTTGATTGGTTTTGCCTCACAAATTCGGGACAATCATCTTTCAGCTTCTCATACTGTCCCTTGAAATCCGGAGTCTTCCCCTGCTCGACATATTTAGCAGCTAAATTTTTCTTGTAGTTCTGGAATGCTTCGGCCATCTTCTGAAGAGAGAACTCTTTGACTAGCCTCCTCCTCTGACGTCCATCCGGATTCTCGTTACCGAATTCATCTTTTTTGTTGTATTCCGGAGGTAGAATGAAATGCTCCATAAGCTTTCTCCAGCATTCCTTTTTTCGTTCTCTTGCTGACTGATACGTCTCAAACGTATCTATAATTTCTTATGTTCCATGCTAGTTTTATGACAATACTCACATATTTTATATACACTTTACATCATTTTGATGCATTTTCCGGCACTAACCTATTAACAAGATGCCGAAGCGCCAGTTCCTCGTTTTCTCGCTGTTTTTGGTTTCAGAAATCTTACATAGGAAATATTCTCTGAATTGGACGAAACAAAAACCCACGGTCTTATTTTCCACGGAGCCTTCCAGAACACCGAAGGAGAGACGGAGAGGGGCCAAGGGGGCCCCACACCACCTGGCGGCGCGGCCAAGAGGGGGGCGCGCCGGCCTATGGGGTGGGCCCCTCGGGACCCCTCCAACTCTGCCCCTTCGCCTATTTATTCTCTCCGTCGCAAAAACCCTAGTACCGAGAGCCACGATACGAGAAAAGTTACTGTGACGCCGCCGCCGCCAATCCCAGCTCGGGGGATTCAGGAGATCGCCTCCGTCACCCTGCCGGAGAGGGGAATCATCACCGGAGGACTCTACATCACCATGCCTGCCTGCGGATTGATGCGTGAGTAGTTCATCCTTGGACTATGGGTCCATAGCTAGATGGTTGTCTTCTCCTCTTGTGCTATCATGTTTAGATCTTGTGAGCTGCCTAACATGATCAAGATCGTCTATTTGTAATGCTACATGTTGTGTTTGTTGGGATCCGATGAATATGGAATACTATGTCAAGTTGATTATTGATCTATCATATATGTGTTGTTTATGATCTTGCATGCTCTCCGTTGCTAGTAGAGGCTCCGGCCAAGTTGATACTTGTGACTCCAAGAGGGAGTATTTATGCTCGATAGTGGGTTCATGCCTCCATTGAATCGCGGGACGGTGACGAGAAAGTTCTAAGGTTATGGATGTGCTTGTTGCCACTAGGGATAAAACATCAATGCTTTGTCTAAGGATATTTGTGTTGATTACATTACGCACAGTACTTAATGCAATTGTCCGTTGTTTGCAACTTAATACCTGGAAGGGGTGCGGATGCTAACCCGAAGGTGGACTTTTTAGGCATAGATGCATGCCGGATAGCGGTCTATGTTCTTTGTCGTAATGCCCTAAGTAAATCTCATATTAGTCATCATGATATGTATGTGCATTGTTATGCCCTCTCTATTTGTCAATTGCCCAACTGTAATTTGTTCACCCAACATGCTATTTATCTTATTGGAGAGACACCACTAGTGAACTGTGGACCCCGATCCATTCTTTTACATCTGAAATACAATCTACTGAAATCTTTGTTCTCTGCTATTCTTTGCAAACAAACATCATTTTCCACACCATACGTTTACAGCAAGCCGGTGAGATTGACAACCTCACTGTTAAGTTGGGGCAAAGTATTTTGATTGTGTTGTGCAGGTTCCACGTTGGCGCCGGAATCCCTGGTGTTGCGCCGCACTACACTCCTTCACCAACAACCTTCACGTGGCCTTCATCTCCTACTGGTTCGATAACCTTGGTTTCTTTCTGAGGGAAAACTTGCTGCTGTGCGCATCACACCTCCCTCTTGGGGTTCCCAACGGACGTGTGCATCACGCGCCATCAAGACTGTTTTCTGGCGCCGTTGCCGGGTGATACGTCCCAAACGTATCTATAATTTCTTATGTTCCATGCTACTTTTATGATGATACTCACATGTTTTATACACATTATATGTCATTATGATGCGTTTTCCGGAACTAACCTATTGACGAGATGCCGAAGGGCCGATGTCGTTGTTCTCGCTGTTTTTGGTTTCAGAAATCCTAGTAAGGAAATATTCTCGGAATCGGATGAAATCAACGCCCAGCATCTTAGAAATCCACGAAGCTTCCAGAACACCTGTAATATCCCAGGTTTAGAGACGACCGAGGGGTAGATTTTAGAAAGGGATGTGCATTGCATCGTAAATTCTGGGAAAATTTCGCGCTTTTAAAACAAAACTGCATCGAAGGGGGACAGGTTTCTCTCTCGACATCCTACAGGGTTAGGGTTTCGAGAGTGCGACAAACTTGTTCCTACTCAACTAATTAGGGTTTTGAGAAGAGAGAAGAGATATTGCATCACAATCTTAAGTTGCATGATTGAATTCAAATTTAAGTTGTATGATTGAATTCAAACCAAAGTTGAATTTGAATTTCAAATTCAAACATTAAATAAATAACCATAATTCAATTATGAGGAAATTCATTGAGTCAATTGTAAATAATACATATTATGAACAATACAATTAATAAGTAAAGCTCATTAGAGAAAACCTTGAGCTTTATTGATCATCACACAATATACATTGTCTTTACATTATTCACAAATGAAATAAATACAACATATTACAAGAATTGGAAAAATAGAAAAAGAAAAGAAAAGGAAATTACAATTTAATGATCTATCCTAAAACTACAAGCTAAATATTCATTTAAATACTTGAGCTTGATGATCTTCATGACCATTTGCTCAATTTGATCCCTGCACACAAACACAAAGAAAACAAGTTATGCCAAGTGGCATAGCCACTTGGCAGGTTAGAAATCAAATGAAATGGGAGAGGATATGACCAAAGCTGCCGAGCTGATCTTCTCACAGCTCAAGTCCCAAGCCTCTGGTACACACATACACACAGGCAGCACACACAACATGTGTGCATGCACAACAGCACCACACACACAGTGAGTCACCAAAGTGAACTGGTGGAGCTGTCGACCAGGGAAGCAAGGCAGGCTAGGTATAAAACCTTTTCACCAAGCCAAAACCCTAGCAGCTCCATCGGCAGAATCTCCAGGGTAAGAACACAAGCACAGCAAGAACAGGAAGAACATCCACTGCTGTTCAACCTGCCTAACTTACCACAGCACTGAATCAAGCACCACAAGATTGCAAGGAGGAGCAGGGCAAGCATCATCACCAAACTGAAGAAATCCTCTACACCAACACCCATTTTCTAGGAGCTGGAGTGAGGTATACACAAAAGAACCTGAGCAAACACATGCTTTGCTCATCAATAAGCATATACATGCATCACAGAATCAAAAAGGGGTATAAAACCCTGTTTGTGTCATCATTTGGCTGCAAAGCCATTTGGTGCAAGCAAATATGGGTAAAGACCATTAGGCAATCATCCTATGGGAACAGCAGTTATGCAAATCAATGCATAACTGAAGAAATCCAACAAAAGATGAAGTCACAGCTAGCCTAGCCCACACACTTAGCACCTACAACTATTTATGCCATCAGACTATAGACAATTTCTTGTCTATATACTTTGTCAACATCAAAAGGTCACTGGAAGTCCAATATTGGATCAAGCCAGTGAACAGCTATTTCATTCCAGCAAGCAATCACAATTCATGGCAAATCACAGAGAGGGGAGCAACCAGGACAGCATCACAAGTGCTGCCAGGGCCACCTCAACCCTAATCCAGCACAAGAACCTACACATCATTATCCATTTGGATTCAGTAGAGGGCTAGGGTACACAACTGAGTGTTGGCATCCATCTAGCCCTGTCACAGTTAATAGGATGATCACAACTGCAAAGCAGCTCACATCACTTATCTATTTCAGTAAATCCAGGCAATACAGATAAGTGAACAACACAAATAATCAAAGCACCAGGGCCTTGCAGATGATCCAATGGATCATTGCAAGCAACAGCTGCTGCTTAAGTAAGCACCAGCACACACCAGGACCAGCCTGTGTGATACACACACATCACAGGTTGAATAGAAGTGAAGCACTGAAACAACACAACAGCTTCCACAAGCAACTGATGATCATCTGATCATCAGAAGCTTGCTAGAGCATGCCAGGGCATGCTAGGACATTGAGACGTCTCCGACGTATCGATAATTTCTTATGTTCCATGCCACATTATTGATGATATCTACATGTTTTATGCATACTTTATGTCATATTTATGCGTTTCCGGAACTAACCTATTGACGAGATGCCGAAGGGCCGCTTGCTGTTTTCTGCTGTTTTTGGTTTCGAAATCCTAGTAAGGAAATATTCTCGAATCGGACGAAATCAACGCCCAGCATCTTAGGATTGCATGAAGCTTCCAGAACACCCGAGAGCCGCCAGAGGGGGGCCACAGGCCCACCAAACAGTAGGCCGGTGCGGCCAAGGGGGGCCCGCGCCCCCCTGTTGTGTCGTCGCCTCGTTGACCTTCTGACGCCGCCTCTTCGCCTATATAAAGGTCCCTGACCTAAAACACGATACGGGAAAAGCCACGGTACGAGAAACCTTCCAGAGCCGCCGCCATCGCGAAGCCAAGATCTGGGGGACAGGAGTGTCTGTTCCGGCACGCCTCCGGGACGGGAAGTGCCCCCGGAAGGCTCCTCCATCGACACCACCGCCATCTTCATCAACGCTGCTGTCTCCCATAAGGAGGGAGTAGTTCTCCATCGAGGCTCGGGGCTGTACCGGTAGCTATGTGGTTAATCTCTCTCCTATGTACTTCAATACAATAATCTCATGAGCTGCCTTACATGATTGAGATTCATATGATGATGCTTGTAATCTAGATGTCATTATGCTAGTCAAGTGGGTTTTACTTATGTGATCTCCGGAGACTCCTTGTCCCACGTGTGTAAAGGTGACAGTGTGTGCACCGTGTGGGTCTCTTAGGCTATATTTCACAGAATACTTATTCACTCGTTATGAATGGCATAGTGAAGTGCTTATTTATATCCCTTTATGATTGCAATGTGTTTTGTATCACAATTTATCTCGTGTGCTACTCTAGTGATGTTATTAAAGTAGTTTATTCCTCCCGCACGGTGTAATGGTGACAAGTGTGTGCATCGTGTAGTACTTGGCGTAGGCTATGATTGTGATCTCTTGTAGATTATGAAGTTAACTATTGCTATGATGGTATTGATGTGATCTATGCCTCCTTTCGTAGCGTGAAGGTGACAAGTGTGCATGCTATGTTAGTACTTGGTTTGGTTATGTTGATCTGTCATGCACTCTAAGGTTATTTAAATATGAACATCGAATATTGTGGAGCTTGTTAACTCCGGCATTGAGGGTTCGTGTAATCCTACACGATTAGTGGTGTTCATCATCCAACAAGAGAGTGTAGAGTCTAGCATCTATTTATTTATTCTGTTATGTGATCAAAGTTGAGAGTGTCCACTAGTGAAAGTATGATCCCTAGGCCTTGTTCCTAAATATCGCTACCGCTGCTTGTTTATCGTTTTACCGCATCTTTACTTCTCGCAATATTACAACCATCAACCACACGCCAGCAAGCACTTTTTCGGCGCCGTTACTACTGCTCATATATATTCATACCACCTGTATTTCACTATCTCTTCGCCGAACTAGTGCACCTATTAGGTGTGTTGGGGACACAAGAGACTTCTTGCTTTGTGGTTGCAGTGGTTGCTTGAGAGGGATATCTTTGACCTCTTCCTTCCCGAGTTCGATAAACCTTGGGTGATCCACTTAAGGGAAACTTGCTGCTGTTCTACAAACCTCTGCTCTTGGAGGCCCAACACTGTCTACAAGAATAGAAGCACCCGTAGACATCAAGCACTTTTCTGGCGCCGTTGCCGGGGAGGAAAGGTAAAAGGCACTCATACTCCGGTCCCAGGTAAAGTACTTTTTTGGCGCTGTTGTGTGTGTGCTCGAAGCTATTTCCTTTAGATCCTGCAATTGCATCTTTTTGTTTCTTGGTTACACTAGTTTGGCATAATGGACAACAATGAGCTTCTTATTCTATTTCCTGATTTAAGACATGGATGGTTTGATGCGAAAATTAAAAAACCTATGGAATCTTATTTGCATGCTAGTAGTAATATTAGTATGAACGCTTTGAACACCATTCTTGATAATGATATGGAAAATTCTAAGCTTGGGGAGGTCGGTTTTGATGAAAATGATCTCTTTAGCCCTCCGGGTATTGAGGAGAAAGTTTATGTTGATTATGATATGCCTCCCATATATGATGATTATAATGATAGTGGTCTTTTGGTGCCACCTACTATGGAGAGTAATTTTTATGATGATAATACTATGCCTCCTACACTTGATGAGAATAATAATGATAGCTACTTTGTTGAATTTGCTTCCACTACAACTAATAAAATTGATTATGCTTATGTGGAGAGTAATGATACTTTTATGCATGTGAATAAGAATGCTTTATGTGATATTTATATTGTTGAATTTGCTCATGATGCTACTGAAAGTTATTATGAGAGAGGAAAATATGGTTGTAGAAATTTTCATGTTACTAAAACACCTCTCTATATGCTGAAATTTTTGAAGTTACACTTATTTTATCTTTCTATGCTTGTTGCATCATGCTTCATGAATTTGTTTATTTACAAGATTCCTTTTCATAGGAAGCATGTTAGGCTTAAATGTGTTTAATTTGCCTCTTGATGCTCTCTTTTGCTTCAAATACTATCTCTTGCGAGTGCATCATTAAAACTACTGAGCCCATCTTAATGGCTATAAAGAAAGAACTTCTTGGGAGATAACCCATGTGTTTATTTTACTACAGTAATTTTGTTTTTTATTTTGAGTCTTGGAAGTTGTTACTACTGTAGCAACCTCTCCTTATCTTAGTTTTATTGCATTGTTGTGCCAAGTAAAGTCTTTGATAGTAAGGTTCATACTAGATTTGGATTACTCGCGTGTAAACAGATTTCTTGTTGTCACGAATCTGGGCCTAATTCCTCGTAGGTAACTCAGAAAATTATGCCAACTTAGGTGAGTGATCCTCAGATATGTACGCAACTTTCATTAAATTTGAGCATTTTCATTTGAGCAAGTCTGGTGCCTCAATAAAATTCGTCTTTATGGACTGTTCTGTTTTGACAGATTCTGCCTTTTATTTCGCATTGCTTCTTTTGCTATGTTGGATGGATTTCTTTGTTCCATTAACTTCCAGTAGCTTTGGGCAATGTCCAGAAGAATTAAGAATGATTGTGTCACCTCTGAATATGTGAATTTTTGATTATGAACTAACCCTCTAATGAGTTTGTTTCGAGTTTGGTGTGGAGGAAGTTTTCAAGGGTCAAGAGAGGAGGATGATATACTATGATCAAGAAGAGTGAAGAGTCTAAGCTTGGGGATGCCCCCGTGGTTCATCCCTTCATATTTCAAGAAGACTCAAGCATCTAAGCTTGGGGATGCCCAAGGCATCCCCTTCTTCATCGACAACTTATCAGGTCACCTCTAGTGAAACTATATTTTTATTCGGTCACATCTTATGTGCTTTACTTGGAGCGTCTGTGTGCTTTTATTTTTGTTTGTTATTTTCATTCTCTGAATAAATGCTTGTGTGGGAGAGAGACACGCTCCGCTGGTTCATATGAACACATGTGTTCTTAGCTTTTAATGTTCATGGCGAAGGTTGAAACCGCTTCGTTAATTGTTATATGGTTGGAAACGGGAAATGCTACATGTAGTAATTCTAAAATGTCTTGAATAATTTGATACTTGGCAATTGTTGTGCTCATGTTTAAGCTCTTGCATCATATACTTTGCACCCATTAATGAAGAAATACATAGAGCTTGCTAAAATTTGGTTTGCATAATTAGTCTCTCTAAGGTCTAGATAATTTCTAGTAAAGAGTTTGAACAACAAGGAAGACGGTGTAGAGTCTTATAATGTTTACAATATGTCTTTTATGTGAGTTTTGCTGCACCGGTTCATCCTTGTGTTTGTTTCAAATAACCTTGCTAGCCTAAACCTTGTATCAAGAGGGAATACTTCTCATGCATCCAAAATCCTTGAGCCAACCACTATGCCATTTGTGTCCACCATACCTACCTACTACATGGTATTTCTCCGCCATTCCAAAGTAAATTGCTTGAGTGCTACCTTTAAATTTCTATCCTCTACCTTTACAATATATAGCTCATGGGACAAATAGCCTAAAAACTATTGTGGTATTGAATATGTACTTATGCACTTTATTTCTTATTAAGTTGCTTGTTGTGCGATAACCATGTTCCTGGGGACGCCATCAACTCTCTTTGTTGAATATCATGTGAGTTGCTATGCATGTCCGTCTTGTCTGAAGTAAGGGAGATTTACCACTTATTTAACGGTTAGAGTATGCATAATGTTAGAGAAGAACATTGGGCCGCTAACTAAAGCCATGATTCATGGTGGAAGTTTCAGTTTTGGACAAATATCCTCAATCTCATATGAGAACATTAATTGTTGCAAAATGCTTATGCATTAAAGGGGAGTCCATTATCTGTTGTCTATGTTGTCCCGGTATGGATGTCTAAGTTGAGAATAATCAAAAGCGAGAAATCCAATGCGAGCTTTCTCCTTAGACCTTTGTACAGAGCGGCATAGAGGTACCCCTTTGTGACACTTGGTTAAAACATATGTATTGCGATGATAATCCCGTAATCCGAGCTAATTAGGACAAGGTGCGGGCACTATTAGTATACTATGCATGAGGCTTGCAACTTGTAGGATATAATTTACATGATACATATGCTTTATTACTACCGTTGACAAAATTGTTTCTTGCTTTCAAAACCAAAGCTCTAGCACAAATATAGCAATCAATGCTTCCTCTCGCGAAGGGCCATTCTTCTACTTTTATGTTGAGTCAGTTTACCCATTTCTCTCTATCTTGGAAGCAAACACTTGTGTTAACTGTGCATTGATTCTTACATAGTTGCTTATTGAACTTGTTATATTGCTTTGCATTGACAACTATCCATGAGATATACATGTTACAAGTTGAAAGCAACCGCTGAAACTTAATCTTCCTTTGTGTTGCTTCAATACCTTTACTTTGATTTATTGCTTTATGAATTAACTCTTATGCAAGACTTATTGATGCTTGTCTTGAAAGTACTATTCATGAAAAGTCTTTGCTATATGATTCATTTGTTTACTCATGTCATTACCATTGTTTTGATCGCTGCATTCATTACATATGCTTACAATAGTATGATCAAGGTTATGATGGCATGTCACTCAGAAATTATCTTTGTTATCGCTTACCTGCTCGGGACGAGCAGGAACTAAGCTTGGGGATGCTGATACGTCTCCGACGTATCGATAATTTCTTATGTTCCATGCCACATTATTGATGATATCTACATGTTTTATGCATACTTTATGTCATATTTATGCGTTTTCCGGAACTAACCTATTGACGAGATGCCGAAGGGCCAGTTGTTGTTTTCTGCTGTTTTTGGTTTCAGAAATCCTAGTAAGGAAATATTCTCGGAATTGGACGAAATCAACGCCCAGCATCTTAGGATTGCATGAAGCTTCCAGAACACCCGAGAGCCGCCAGAGGGGGGCCACAGGCCCACCAAACAGTAGGCCGGCGCGGCCAAGGGGGGCCCGCGCCCCCCTGTTGTGTCGTCGCCTCGTTGACCTTCTGACGCCGCCTCTTCGCCTATATAAAGGTCCCTGACCTAAAAGACGATAGGGGAAAAGCCACGGTACGAGAAACCTTCCAGAGCCGCCGCCATCGCGAAGCCAAGATCTGGGGGACATGATTCTCTGTTCCGGCACGCCGTCGGGACGGGGAAGTGCCCCGGAAGGCTCCTCCATCGACACCACCGCCATCTTCATCAACGCTGCTGTCTCCCATGAGGAGGGAGTAGTTCTCCATCGAGGCTCGGGGCTGTACCGGTAGCTATGTGGTTAATCTCTCTCATATGTACTTCAATACAATAATCTCATGAGCTGCCTTACATGATTGAGATTCATATGATGATGCTTGTAATCTAGATGTCATTATGCTAGTCAAGTGGGTTTTACTTATGTGATCTCCGGAGACTCCTTGTCCCACGTGTGTAAAGGTGACAGTGTGTGCACCGTGTGGGTCTCTTAGGCTATATTTCATAGAATACTTATTCACTGTTATGAATGGCATAGTGAAGTGCTTATTTATATCCCTTTATGATTGCAATGTGTTTTGTATCACAATTTATCTGTGTGCTACTCTAGTGATGTTATTAAAGTAGTTTATTCCTCCCGCACGGTGTAATGGTGACGAGTGTGTGCATCCCGTAGTACTTGGCGTAGGCTATGATTGTGATCTCTTGTAGATTATGAAGTTAACTATTGCTATGATGGTATTGATGTGATCTATGCCTCCTTTCGTAGCGTGAAGGTGACAATAGGTGCATGCTATGTTAGTACTTGGTTTGGTTATGTTGATCTGTCATGCACTCTAAGGTTATTTAAATATGAACATCGAATATTGTGGAGCTTGTTAACTCCGGCATTGAGGGTTCGTGTAATCCTACACGCTTAGTGGTGTTCATCATCCAACAACAGAGTGTAGAGTCTAGCATCTATTTATTTATTCTGTTATGTGATCAAAGTTGAGAGTGTCCACTAGTGAAAGTATGATCCCTAGGCCTTGTTCCTAAATACTTCTACCGCTGCTTGTTTACTGTTTTACTGCATCTGTACTTCCTGCAATATTACCACCATCAACCACACGCCAGCAAGCACTTTTCTGGCGCCGTTACTACTGCTCATATATATTCATACCACCCGTATTTCACTATCTCTTCGCCGAACTAGTGCACCTATTAGGTGTGTTGGGGACACAAGAGACTTCTTGCTTTGTGGTTGCAGGGTTGCTTGAGAGGGATATCTTTGACCTCTTCCTCCCCGAGTTCGATAAACCTTGGGTGATCCACTTAAGGGAAACTTGCTGCTGTTCTACAAACCTCTGCTCTTGGAGGCCCAACACTGTCTACAAGAATAGAAGCACCCGTAGACATCAGACATCACTGGCATCAACACATGAATTATATAAATTAAACAGCCACAGTTAAGCAACAATTGAATCACAGATAATTATATAAACCATTTTTATGATTGTATCTAGAAGCATATCATCAAGGAATTGATGTATATGGACAACAATTAAGCAAGGCCGAGCCTACCATGAGCCAACAACCTTTAATCATCACCCAAGCAGCACTGGTACTTGCTAAACAGCAAGAATCACTCACAGTAGTGAACCAGGGGAGCCAGAGCATAGCACAGCACAAGCAAGCAAGCAACAACAATGGCTAGAGATGCTCAGATGAGCATCTAGATAGATAATAGCAGGTATAACCACAAGGGTGAGCAGAGACAGGAAACAAAGGAGGCATACACCACATCAAGATTTGCACACGCGCATAAACTAGGGCAAGCGTGACAGCAGCAGCACAGCAAATAGCATAAGCAAAGCCGTAGCACAAGCACAGCAGCTTGCAGCCATGGCGCATGTAGGCAACAGAAGCTAGCGCATCAAGACAGCACCAGGACGAGCTTGGCGCAGAGCCCATCGGCAGGGCCAGCATCTCCATGAGGGGAAGCAGGCCAGTAGACAGAGCTAGACGAAGAGGAGGAGGAGAGAAAGGAGGAGAACGGGGGCACTAACCTGGAGCAGCACCACGACGTCACCGTGGCGGCACGGCGGCACAGCCTGGCCACGGCAGCGCCAAGCCATGGCCAAGCCAGGCGGTCGCCGAGGCGCAGGGGCTCCAGCGCAACCACGGCGGGGCACACGGCCACGCCACGGCGCCAGGTTCGTCGGCAACGACGAGATCGCCGCGGAACCCCCACGGCCATGTCGCAGAGGTGTTGGGGGAGAGCGGTGACGGCGAGGAAACACAGATCGGCGCGGACCGATCGGTGCACTGTCGTGCGGCCGTTCGATTACGACCGATCTCGCCGGCGGGGACGGCCGGTAGCGGCCGGAGTAATTCGGCGACGGCGCAGGCGACCACGGCGTCGCGAGAGATAGAGGAGAGCTAGGGTTCGCGAGGGAGAAGGAGAAGGGGACGGGTGCGTCCGACCGAGCCGGATGTGCGGCTCGGGTTAGGGTTAACCGCTGGGCCACCCTGACAGGTGGGCCCAGGGGCATTTTTGTCATTCCACAATTCAATTAAAATGCAGAAACTTTGAAAATACATAACAAATGTTTCCTAACTCTAAAAAAATAATTAAAAATATGAAAACCACTTAGTATAAAAGACTCTATCATAATAAAATGTGAAGTAGAATTTTTGAAGATAAACAAGAATAAGTTCAAATTTGATGATTAAAATAATCATTTAAAATCACATATATTATTTTCAATAAAGAAAATAAGTCCATAAATTCTTTTGGACTTTAAAAACACCTTGACAACATTTCAAGGTTGTATTTACCCTAAATAGAATATCTCCAAATTATTCTTAGTATTAACCTCTCACATGAAATATTAACGACATTGGAAGGGGGGAACAAACCCTAAAATTGGAATCATGCATCAATGCTTCTTTAACCATTGCCCTTATCGGACAATGATGCTATTTTTCAGCAACAGAGGACAAGGGTCAGTCCACACCATCCAACTGCAACACTTTGCAGTATTCAGGCAAGTTCATCGCTTGCTCATGTCATTTGAGTATCTTTATCAAATTACTTGCAAAGTACTATGATTATCATTATTGCATAAAAACCAAAACCACTATTTTCATAACTATGAATATGACTATGTGGTTGGCAATGGAACCATGGATTGTGTTGATATGGTGGAGGTTCCATTGCAAGGGTTTATATTGTAATATCCTAATTAATGGGGTTACAAAAAATAGAGGAAACAGATGTGTGCATTGCATTCATGCATAGAAAATCTGGGGAATTTTCGCGCTTTAAAGTAAAACAGTCACAATGAATCGAAGTTTCACTTGACCTTGGTGGAATTGAAGTAGCTCATCAAGTCAAGCGCTACAAACCTCAAGGTGACTTTGTTAAAACCTTGTTTTAGGAAGAGATGATTTGATCTAAGGGGTTAGATCAAATGGAACTAATAATCAACACAACAACACCTTACTCAATGATCAATTGCTTGATCTCAAAACAGATCATAATATGGTAAACCTTGCCATAGAATATGAACATCTATTCAATTACAAACCCAGTAACAACAAAATGGAGAAACCATTCTTGACTTATCCTTTCCAGGTCTTAAACCAATCCATGATCCCACCATGAACCTCATGGTATTCATTCTATTTCAACCTTGGAAGCAAGACCAGGAGATCCAACTAAGGAATATAATCCTTCGCTATTCTAAATAAATATTACATCAAACCTAGAGGGATGAGAGTCCTACATTATTTAATAGAGAAGTAATAACAAACTTTGAGTTAAACCTTGGATATTAATCCATGAATTCAAATCATTATCTTTGAGAGAAACCCTAGAATAACTATTCATTTATGAGGGAGCTCAAGCTAAGGTGTTACACTCAAGAAAGTTAAGCCAACACTTGAATGTGAGGGAGAAAACTATCCATATACCCAGATGATAATATCAACATTGTTTAAGTAGAACCCTAACAGAATATCTCAGGTATTCTCCTGGGATATCAACCCAATGAGACAACCATGACCATGTCCACCTAAGGAATTATAAGAGAAGTACTATACCTTAGTTGATCAAGACAATACTTGACCTTAGAAGTAAGAAACCTAACTCAGGAGAGATATACTTTAGAAAGCCCAACCTTGATCATTATAAAATGAGTAATGATCATCAACCCTAAGAACTTGAGGAGAAGTTATTAAGAACAAGTTAATCATGCCTAATCCATGATCTTGCTCTGGAGGTATGTGAGGATAAGTTAAACCCTAATAGGATAAATAGATATCATTCACCACATGAAATCATAGGGAGGTAACTAGTAAGCAACCCTAGAATTATATTCCAACCTTTACTTGTGAAACACTTGGTGAACATAAGTAGAATCCTACCATATCTATACTTCATAAATTAAAGAACCTAAGAAAACCTTAGAGTAAAACTCCATACTCATTATGGTGAGAAACCATCCATCCATATGACCAAAGTTAACTATAAAAAGAACTATAACAGCTTTAGTTACTTTAACAACAGTTTAAGGATATAATAGAGATCTATTGGTATAAGATAAAACCAATTCTCAAGTCCTTAGTAATTAAAAGAGAACAGAAACAATTAAGCAAGTAACCATAATATTTTGGTTAGGGGAGATTAAACCCTAACAAATGCAATATGAGGTCATTCCAATTCCATAAACAAGCTTTACATGGTAATTTGTTTCTTGCAAAGAAATACCAAATTTAACAAGATATATCAATAAGTAAGAAAACTACTAATTGGAAAACCATTTGAATATTCCCAAAGATAATATTCAAACTCATGTCCATAGGGGTATTGAAATTCACATACCCATACTAATTAATAAACAAATGTTGGGTATTATATTGAATCTGCAAATACACCACTCAAGAATTTGTAAGTACCTTGAACTAATTCTTGTATGAATGAAATAAGCAAGACCTGAAAAATATAAAATAATTTAAGTGTGAATTCAAAACAGAATTGAAAACAAGAAATAAAAACAGAAATAAATAAAAGAGAAAAAGGGAAAAAACCCTTACCAGACTCACCTGACCACCGTAGCCCACCAGAAGCCCAACTACTGGCCCAACTACATCAGGCCAGCACAACCCAACAACAGCCCACGTACCCCTTCGGCAGAAAAATAAAAAAAAAGGAGCTCGTCCTCATCTTCTTCTCGCGTGGAGGCCAGCACGAAGCCGTGCTTCGATTCTCCTGGCCGCTGGCACCCTCTCCTTCACCGGCGTTGTGACGAGGCTTGCTCCTGCGCCCTATAAAAGCTCCGTGACAAGCACTGGCCCGAGTTCTTCTCTCTCTCTGCTCAATTTCCGCCCAAACCGAAACCCTAGCCCGTACAGTCCCCGGCTATCGCCGCCGGTAGGGACCTCCCCGAGCTTCGCCGTGGACACCAGCAGCATCGCCGTCCTCGACTTGCTCTACCTGCAAAAGGAATCGAGCTGGGGCGACCCGTAGCGCCGTCGTCGACACCATCTTCTCCGACGGCCGGCGCCATTAAATCCGGCGAGCCAGACCTCCATCGACCACGCCGTCAAGCGCTACGTGCTCCTGGTGAGCCACTGATCTCCCTAGCATGCTTGCCGAGCTCGATTGCACGCCGTAGCTCCACCGTGTCGACTAGCCCGTGAGCACTGCCGCCGTTCCTCGCCGCCGGACACGCTCCGGTGACCAAACCTGAGCGGCGCCACCATCAGGAGGTTCGCCTCGGCGTCCTCTTTCCAGTAAGCATGCGCACGCCCCCGCGAAAACCCGGACTCGCCGGCGGTGACCACCACTGGCTGCCGGTGATACACATGGTTGCCACATCGGCACCATGTGGCAGCCAGCGTGGCTTAGCCCCACCAGTCAGTGACTGTGTGGGTAGAGTCACCGGGTGCACTTAGTTATTTTTTGTTTAAATTTAATTCCAGAAAATTGCTGTAACTTCAAATAAATCTAGAAAATTCATTATAACTCAGAAAAATATAAATAAGATATCAAAATTCTTATAAAGATCAACTCTATCCAATAAAAATATAAAATGAAAATTGTATTTTTAATAAAAATTCAATTATTTAATACTTGTTAATTAAGCCCTATTTATTAATTCTAAATTGATTTAAAATTCAGAAATTAAGAAAACATTTATAAAATTAATAAAAACCAGTAAGTAAATAAGGAAAATATTAAAATTAATTTTCCTTTACTATTATATTATTAAAGCCTTATTAGGAGGATTAGAAACCCTAAATAATAATTACCTTAATTATTAATTGTTTAAAAATAATAAAATGCCAAATCCCATATTATTTTTATTTCCAAGTTACTAATAACTTCAACTTTAAAATGAAGTTATTAATCATAGAACTATATGGTAAATAGCAAACCCTAATTCCATATGGAATGATAGTACAACCCTATCATTTCATGTGAAAACCCAAAACCCTAAATTCAATTAGGAAACCAAGATCCATTACTTCATATGAACCCTAAATTATTTCCAAACCTAAACCCAAATAACATGTGATCATGTTACTTCATTAGTAATCATAGATTCATATTAAGCAACTCAATGCTTGTTAAAACCCACATAAAATATGGGAACCATATCACAACTAATTAGCATCCCATGTGTTCATCCTCATCAGACTTAAATGATCAAGTAGGGCCAACCAAGTGAAAACCCTAGATCCTATTACCAAAACCATCATCCTTATTTATCCTATTTAGCATCACACCATTGTGATGAACACTAATAGCAACCATACCAATTATTTTACATTACATAACCCTGTTCCACTAAACCCTACTAGTGTGAGATACTTATGAACCATCCTATTTAGGAACCAGCCATTCTCTACTTAGAGAACCAATAGCTAATACAGGACAACCTCAACCTTAATTGTCATACTTCTTATTATTTAAGAAGTATGTTCTTCAAAAGTTATTCTTTTGAAGTAAATAAAGAATCATCATCAACCCTTCTTATAAGAACCTACAAACCCTAGCTAGCAATCACCAGCCAGATAAATCAACCTTGATAGCAACCATGTATAAATACTTGCTTCAGATACCTAGGCTTAACTCAGCCTTACCAGCCCTAGGTATTGATGAATCCAACATTGTTGTGATCCATCTACTAATTACTCCAGAAACCAATTAGAACCATAGAACCCCACAAACCAAATAATCATACTTGTTCTTCATTAAAGAACATGTTCTTCAAAAGCTATTCTTTTGAAATATATAATAAATAATCATCAACCATGCACTATAGGACCTAAAATTGACAACTGCTCTTTACTTATTATACAATTACTATTCCTTGATGTGTATGATTGTTACTATGCATTTACCCCCTGCTTATGATTCTAAAACAAACAACCCTGAATAAGAACCTTGTTTGTAAATCACTCTAAAAGTGCAACAAACCCTGAACAAATCATTACCACTCACTAATCCTAAATCATCGGGGTTAGATCACGCTTAGAGCGATTGCATCTCATACTTATGCATTATTGCATCCTTGCCAATCTTTTAAACATCGTCCTTACCGGACGATGATGCTATTTCAGAATTTGGAGTTATTGCGTACCGAAGACCTTGATCTGCATAATCTTGCAGTCAAGAAAGGCAAGTTCATCGCTTGCTCATGTCATTTGAGTATCTTTATCAAATTACTTGCAAAGTACTATGATTATCACTATTGCATAAAAACCAAAACCACTATTTTCATAACTATGAATATGACTACGTGGTGGGCAATGGAACCATGGATTGTGTTGATATGGTGGAGGTTCCATTGCAAGGGTTTATATCCATCTAGGATTAAACAACAAATGTCGTCCAGTGATTCTTGTGCCATAATACCCGTGTTAACCATAAGATCCGGAGTGGGACGGAGTAGTCAAAAGTGTTTCCACCTCTCGTTCATCAACGGATGCGCTTTACCGTAGACACTTGTATCTGTCAGGGCAAGCGGTTGGCTGGGGAAGCCTTAAGTCCCCACGGCATAGTACGTAGACACTTGTCGCTCGAAGAACAAGCGGTTGGCTGGGGAAGCCTTAAGTCCCCACGGTATTGCGGTCTATGATGGGTTGCAGCTACCGGCGAAGGAGTTTGGTTAACGAGTCCCAAACTGTTGTCGTGGTCGGGGTCCACCCGTGAGTGGGAATAATGGGACCGGCGAGGACCCAGGGTCGGGGCATGCAACAAAGGGTGGGTGTTCGAGGTAGCGGGGGAACATGATTGGCTAGACCTTATACCGGGCCTCACACCATAGGAAGTGTGGACGGGTCATTCCCGGTTGGCACCAAGGTTAAGATCTCTTATGGGTAAAGCAACACACCTCTCGCAGAGTGTAATGAACCGTGACCGGTCACTCCTCGTTCCGGGTTTTGGAACTGCGAACGCTGCCGAAAAGGAACTCCATGAAGTTCTAGTAAACCGGTGAAGGCTGACGGACATAGTTCTTCTGAATAAAAGCAACCTTTTGAAGAAATGGTTATGAAAACTTGCATTGGTATTAGACTTTCTGGTCTAATGCTGTAGCTAGTGCATTAAACACCTCTTTCCTATAATGAACTTGTTGAGTACGCTCGTACTCATCCCACTCTTAAATCCCCTGCTTAGATATGGAGGCATAGAAGGAGGATCTACAGTGCAACTCAAAGGCCGAGGAGTCAACAACTACTTCAAGAGACAGGACCATGTCAGAGGAGTCAGATACCACATCCGACAAGGAGAAAACCTAGATTAGCAGTAGAAGGGGACTAGCTCCATGAACCTAGCTCCATGAACCTAGCTCCTACTTAGCTAGAATCTATTCATAGCCTCTATAGTTAGTTAAATACTCTACAAATAGAGTCCGTGATAAGATTAGACTACGAGTCGTTCTTCTGGAGTTTATTTGCAGTTTTACCTCATTGTAAAGTAGGAGGCTGTGATGATCTTATGTAACAGAGTCAATGTTGTAATTCTATAGACATTCCTTGGACCCGCATATGTTTCTGTTGTACCACTCTGAGCGATATAATACTAGTGGAACTGTGTTTCATTGGTGTTATATCAGACTTGCATACTACACCATGCGGTGGTATGCCGGGTCACCACGAGTTGGTATCGAGCAAATGCTTTGACCTAGGATTAAAACCCTTTAAAGGAGACCTATAGGATTGGTAGTGTCTATAGGAAGTTGTCTTAGTTAAACCAAATATTATTATGACTTGAGATGGATATTCACTTGAGAATAATCCTGACACACTTGAGTCAACATTTCCTACATATCCTTCCTAAGTGAAGTTAGTTAGCTATTTCCAAATATATAGTACACCCTGAAGTCCTCAAACAATAGATGAGTAGACCCCAGTTGGTATACAATACATGGTAGTCCAAAGAGAGGATACAACCATAAGGAAGATATCCTATTGGAAGATGTGTACCAACACATGTTATAGTTAAATAAGAATTACTCAGACCTGTACTAGAAGTAATATCAAGTGATGACGATAACTAAGATATCCTAATAGAAGATGTAGACCAAGATAAGTAATGAGTAATTAAAATCATCTAGACATGTGAAACAATTGATAGTAAGTGATAACTCTGAGTTATATGAGGTAGTATAGACCATGATGAGTCAATCATGGGAGGTAAGGAGGAGAGATAGGAATAAAATATGCCTACTTACAGGGTAGAGATAGAAATCATATATGATTCACCTGAGGATCCTTATGTGATGAACATCTAAAGTAATTAGGAGAAGTACAATCAGAAGTCAAGTGCTAAACAATAGTGCAAGATTTGTGTTCCAAAACAATGGGAAGTGTGCCAAGCACATCATGACCATAGTTTTATGATAAAAACACTTGGAAGTATAGGAAATATATCTTAATAGATATGTATTCAGAGTAGCCATGTGTTAGAACTCAATGTATCATAGGAAGTAGTCCTCAATAGCACTTATATATGGTATAATACTTTGTTAGTACTTCCAAACAAAACTAGGTTAACCTTAGCTATCCTAGACCACCTTGTTTCAAGTTTATCTCCTTGCAAATGTGCAATTAAGATAAATGTTGAGACAAATAATAGAAATCCACCTATTTGTGCTAAGTATCACGATACAGACCTATCTTATGTGGTGTTATATACTACACATCAGAGCCTGATGTTTAGAGATGTCTTACTCAACAATCATATTCAGGCTTATGATGGTGTGTACTATAAACACAAAGCTGAATCTTCTTGGATTTTATTGGATTTTCATTGATTGACTAGATCCATACATGAAGTTTGACTTTGATATGCAAATGCATGTTGCAATATCAAGTCCTTACTTGGTGTTATAGATCTAGAGGGTAATGGTATTCGTGTGAGGAAGTGACGAATTCTGGAAGATTTCGAAGATAAGATGAAGGTTCATCAGAAGAAATGAGAAAAGTTGTGGGAAGCAACCACAATATTCAGAAGGAAGTACCAATCAAAACTCATGCTTTACCTCAACAGAGGAGTACTTTAGTACAGAAGAAGCATGAAGGTGAGAATATGATGATTATGGTGAAGCTCAAGCAGATCCCTAGTCATCATGGAAGAGGGAATGCATGGGGAATCACTTTGAATACTATATTCATAGTGGTTTTCTTGCAAAATAAACCCTGAATGAAGGAAGATGATATATGAAACCATAGCAGACATAAGAAGACCATAGTCGATATCAGAAGACCACAATTGGTATAATATCAATACTTCGAGATAAAGTAGAACATGTCTCGTCCAGTTGATCAGAACCTATAATAGAATCCATTTTTAGATATCAAATAGCCACAGTTGGTATAATAACCACAGACTGGTATCGGTTGGTATTACAAATAGTCCACGATTTAATTAGTTGTAACAAAAGTTTGTGAACAAATAAAAATCTTGTCAGCCAAATAGCTAGATCTATAAACATTTAGTCAAAGGATTCACATTGGATGTCCACAATTGAGTGGATACACCACAAAGTTTCTTCGCGAGACCTTAGAAGAAGTAAAACCCATAAGTTAGAACCAGACCAATATTCCAACCATAAGTCCAATAGTTGGAAGAAAAGGAGTTGAAGACCATAAGAAAACTCTAAGGGGTAGAGTAAAAAGTGAGTTGGATGTACAATAACCCAATACTTTAAGCTAGATAGAAGCAGAAGGTCTGAACTGAGAGGAAGTTCGATCTTATTTTCATAAGATTATTAACACTACTTTTAGAAGGATGTCAGACCAGAAGCCGAGGTTCATACCTCGAGGAAGTAAGGAGTGGACTATAACTTGAGAAAGTGAGTAGTATTTACTCAGAAGTACGAAAGCTCAAGTAAGTCAAGCATAAAGAAGTTGGACGAAGAAGATACTGTAGACCAAATACAGCTCGAGAAGGCCAAATACTGAAGAAGATTGACCATACCAAAACTAAATACTAATTGAAAGATTCCTTTGATGGAACCTAAATAACCCAAAATAGTTATAGATATCAACTATAAACCATGATTGGATGGACTAAATGAGTCTAATCCATTTTTAGAAAAATAAACCATCACGACCAATTCCATAGTTAGTACCTTATTAAGTAACATTACTGCAATTTTGGTAGTAAGGGAAAACAAAGACCTATTTACCAATTAGGAATATGTTAGCAAATTTGTCTTCAGTTAAGACTAGCAGCACCAGAAGAAGTCCCAATCATTGAATCTTCAATGAGAAAGGAAACAAGATTATGATATTGAAAGAAATCATGGGATTGAACTAAGAAACCATGATTCAGAGACAAACCCTAATGGATTCCAGGAAGAATCTGGACAAGGGATATATTCAATGATATCCAGTAAGATCAATACGGAGTTCGAGAAAAGTCGTAGTCTGCACAAGTCAGATCCACACTCCGGAAACGTGAGAGAGTTCAAACTTCGAGGACGAAGTTTAGTTTAAGGGGTAGAGACTGTAATATCCCAGGTAATGGGGTTACAAAAAATAGAGGAAACAGATGTGTGCATTGCATTCATGCATAGAAAATCAGGGAATTTTCGCGCTTTAAAGTAAAACAGATCCACAATGAATCGAAGTTTCACTTGACCTTGGTGGAATTGAAGTAGCTCATCAAGTCAAGCGCTACAAACCTCAAGGTGACTTTGTTAAAACCTTGTTTTAGGAAGAGATGATTTGATCTAAGGGGTTAGATCAAATGGAACTAATAATCAACACAACAACACCTTACTCAATGATCAATTGCTTGATCTCAAAACAGATCATAATATGGTAAACCTTGCCATAGAGTATGAACATCTATTCAATTACAAACCCAGTAACAACAAAATGGAGAAACCATTCTTGACTTATCCTTTCCAGGTCTTAAACCAATCCATGATCCCACCATGAACCTCATGGTATTCATTCTATTTCAACCTTGGAAGCAAGACCAGGAGATCCAACTAAGGAATATAATCCTTCTCTATTCTAAATAAATATTACATCAAACCTAGAGGGATGAGAGTCCTACATTATTTAATAGAGAAGTAATAACAAACTTTGAGTTAAACCTTGGATATTAATCCATGAATTCAAATCATTATCTTTGAGAGAAACCCTAGAATAACTATTCATTTATGAGGGAGCTCAAGCTAAGGTGTTACACTCAAGAAAGTTAAGCCAACACTTGAATGTGAGGGAGAAAACTATCCATATACCCAGATGATAATATCAACATTGTTTAAGTAGAACCCTAACAGAATATCTCAGGTATTCTCCTGGGATATCAACCCAATGAGACAACCATGACCATGTCCACCTAAGGAATTATAAAAGAAGTACTATACCTTACTTGATCAAGACAATACTTGACCTTAGAAGTAAGAAACCTAACTCAGGAGAGATATACTTTAGAACGCCCAACCTTGATCATTATAAAATGAGTAATGATCATCAACCCTAAGAACTTGAGGAGAAGTTATTAAGAACAAGTTAATCATGCCTAATCCATGATCTTGCTCTGGAGGTATGTGAGGATAAGTTAAACCCTAATAGGATAAATAGATATCATTCACCACATGAAATCATAGGGAGGTAACTAGTAAGCAACCCTAGAATTATATTCCAACCTTTACTTGTGAAACACTTGGTGAACATAAGTAGAATCCTACCATATCTATACTTCATAAATTAAAGAACCTAAGAAAACCTTAGAGTAAAACTCCATACTCATTATGGTGAGAAACCATCCATCCATATGACCAAAGTTAACTATAAAAAGAACTATAACAACTTTAGTTACTTTAACAACGAGTTTAAGGATATAATAGAGATCTATTGGTATAAGATAAAACCAATTCTCAAGTCCTTAGTAATTAAAATAGAACAGAAACAATTAAGCAAGTAACCATAATATTTTGGTTAGGGGAGATTAAACCCTAACAAATGCAATATGAGGTCATTCCAATTCCATAAACAAGCTTTACATGGTAATTTGTTTCTTGCAAAGCAATACCAAATTTAACAAGATATATCAACAAGTAAGAAAACTACTAATTGGAAAACCATTTGAATATTCCCAAAGATAATATTCAAACTCATGTCCATAGGGGTATTGAAATTCACATACCCATACTAATTAATAAACAAATGGTGGGTATTATATTAAATCTGCAAATACACCACTCAAGAATTTGTAAGTACCTTGAACTAATTCTTGTATGAATGAAATAAGCAAGACCTGAAAAATATAAAATAATTTAAGTGTGAATTCAAAACAGAATTGAAAACAAGAAATAAAAACAGAAATAAATAAAAGAGAAAAAGGGAAAAAACCCTTACCAGACTCACCTGACCACTGTAGCCCACCAGAAGCCCAACTACTGGCCCAACTACATCAGGCCAGCACAGCCCAACAACAGCCCACGTACCCCTTCGGCAGAAAAATAAAAAAAGGAGCTCATCCTCATCTTCTTCTCGCGTGGAGGCCAGCACGAAGCCGTGCTTCGATTCTCCTGGCCGCTGGCACCCTCTCCTTCACCGGCGTTGTGACGAGGCTTGCTCCTGCGCCCTATAAAAGCTCCGTGACAAGCACTGGCCCGAGTTCTTCTCTCTCTCTGCTCAATTTCCGCCCAAACCGAAACCCTAGCCCGTACAGTCCCTGGCTATCGCCGCCGGTAGGGACCTCCCCGAGCTTCGTCGTGGACACCAGCAGCATCGCCGTCCTCGACTTGCTCTACCTGCAAAAGGAATCGAGCTGGGGCGACCCGTAGCGCCGTTGTCGACACCATCTTCTCCGACGACCGGCGCCATTAAATCCGGCGAGCCAGACCTCCATCGACCACGCCGTCAAGCGCTCGTGCTCCTGGTGAGCCACTGATCTCCCTAGCATGCTTGCCGAGCTCGATTGCATGCCGTAGCTCCACCGTGTCGACTAGCCCGTGAGCACTGCCGCCGTTCCTCGCCGCCGGGCACGCTCCGGTGACCAAACCTGAGCGGCGCCACCATCAGGAGGTTCGCCTCGGCGTCCTCTTTCCAGTAAGCATGCGCACGCCCCCGCGGGAACCCGGACTCGCCGGCGGTGACCACCACTGGCCGCCGGTGATGCACATGGTTGCCACATCGGCACCATGTGGCAGCCAGCGTGGCTTAGCCCCACCAGTCAGTGACTGTGTGGGTAGAGTCACCGGGTGCACTTAGTTATTTTTAGTTTAAATTTCATTCCAGAAAATTGCTGTAATTTCAAATAAATCTAGAAAATTCATTATAACTCAGAAAAATATAAATAAGATATCAAAATTCTTATAAAGATCAACTCTTTCCAATAAAAATATAAAATGAAAATTGTATTTTTAATAAAAATTCAATTATTTAATACTTGTTAATTAAGCCCTATTTATTAATTCTAAATTGATTTAAAATTCAGAAATTAAGAAAACATTTATAAAATTAATAAAAACCAGTAAGTAAATAAGGAAAATATTAAAATTAATTTTCCTTTACTATTATATTATTAAAGCCTTATTAGGAGGATTAGAAACCCTAAATAATAATTACCTTAATTATTAATTGTTTAAAAATAATAAAATGCCAAATCCCATATTATTTTTATTTCCAAGTTACTAATAACTTCAACATTAAAATGAAGTTATTAATCATAGAACTATATGGTAAATAGCAAACCCTAATTCCATATGGAATGATAGTACAACCCTATCATTTCATGTGAAAACCCAAAACCCTAAATTCAATTAGGAAACCCAGATCCATTACTTCATATGAACCCTAAATTATTTCCAAACCTAAACCCAAATAACATGTGATCATGTTACTTCATTAGTAATCATAGATTCATATTAAGCAACTCAATGCTTGTTAAAACCCACATAAAATATGGGAACCATATCACTACTAATTAGCATCCCATGTGTTCATCCTCATCAGACTTAAATGATCAAGTAGGGCCAACCAAGTGAAAACCCTAGATCCTATTACCAAAACCATCATCCTTATTTATCCTATTTAGCATCACACCATTGTGATGAACCCTAATAGCAACCATACCAATTATTTTACATTACATAACCCTGTTCCACTAAACCCTACTAGTGTGAGATACTTATGAACCATCCTATTTAGGAACCAGCCATTCTCTACTTAGAGATCCAATAGCTAATACAGGACAACCTCAACCATAATTGTCATACTTCTTATTATTTAAGAAGTATGTTCTTCAAAAGTTATTCTTTTGAAGTAAATAAAGAATCATCATCAACCCTGCTTATAAGAACCTACAAACCCTAGCTAGCAATCACCAGCCAGATAAATCAACCTTGATAGCAACCATGTATAAATACTTGCTTAGGATACCTAGGCTTAACTCAGCCTTACCAGCCCTAGGTATTGATGAATCCAACATTGTTGTGATCCATCTACTAATTACTCCAGAAACCAATTAGAACCATAGAACCCCACAAACCAAATAATCATACTTGTTCTTCATTAAACAACATGTTCTTCAAAAGCTATTCTTTTGAAATATATAATAAATAATCATCAACCATGCACTATAGGACCTAAAATTGACAACTGCTCTTTACTTATTATACAATTACTATTCCTTGATGTGTATGATTGTTACTATGCATTTACCACCTGCTTATGATTCTAAAACAAACAACCCTGAATAAGAACCTTGTTTGTGAATCACTCTAAAAGTGCAACAAACCCTGAACAAATCATTACCACTCACTAATCCTAATTCATCGGGGTTAGATCACGCTTAGAGCGATTGCATCTCATACTTATGCATTATTGCATCCTTGCCAATCTTTTAAACATCGTCCTTACCGGACGATGATGCTATTTCAGAATTTGGAGTTATTGAGTACCGAAGACCTTGACTGCATAATCTTGCAGTCAAGAAAGGAAAGTTCATCGCTTGCTCATGTCATTTGAGTATCTTTATCAAATTACTTGCAAAGTACTATGATTATCACTATTGCATAAAAACCAAAACCACTATTTTCATAACTATGAATATGACTACGTGGTGGGCAATGGAACCATGGATTGTGTTGATATGGTGGAGGTTCCATTGCAAGGGTTTATATCCATCTAGGATTAAACAACAAATGTCGTCCAGTGATTCTTGTGCCGTAATACCCGTGTTAACCATAAGATCCGGAGTGGGACGGAGTAGTCAAAAGTGTTTCCACCTCTCGTTCATCAACAAATGCGCTTTACCGTAGACACTTGTATCTGTCAGGGCAAGCGGTTGGCTGGGGAAGCCTTAAGTCCCCACGGCATAGTCCGTAGACACTTGTCGCTCGAAGAACAAGCGGTTGGCTGGGGAAGCCTTAAGTCCCCACGGTATTGCGGTCTATGATGGGTTGCAGCTACCGGCGAAGGAGTTTGGTTAACGAGTCCCAAACCGTTGTCGTGGTCGGGGTCCACCCGTGAGTGGGAATAATGGGACCGGCGAGGACCCAGTGGTCGGGGCATGCAACAAAGGGTGGGTGTTCGAGGTAGCGGAGGAACATGATTGGCTAGACCTTATACCGGGCCTCACACCATAGGAAGTGTGGACGGGTCATTCCCGGTTGGCACCAAGGTTAAGATCTCTTATGGGTAAAGCAACACACCTCTCGCAGAGTGTAATGAACCGTGACCAGTCACTCCCTCGTTCCGGGTTTTGGAGCTGCGAACGCTGCTCGGAAAGGAACTCCATGATGTTCTAGTAAACCGGTGAAGGCTGACGGACATAGTTCTTCTGAATAAAAGCAACCTTTTGAAGAAATGGTTATGAAAACTTGCATTGGTATTAGACTTTCTGGTCTAATGCCGTAGCTAGTGCATTAAACACCTCTTTCCTATAATGAACTTGTTGAGTACGCTCGTACTCATCCCACTCTTAAATCCCCTGCTTAGATATGGAGGCATAGAAGGAGGATCTACAGTGCAACTCAAAGGCCGAGGAGTCAACAACTACTTCAAGAGATTGGACCATGTCAGAGGAGTCAGATACCACATCCGACAAGGAGAAAACCTAGATTAGTAGTAGAAGGGGACTAGCTCCGTGAACCTAGCTCCTACTTAGCTAGAATCTATTCATAGCCTCTATAGTTAGTTAAATACTCTCCAAATAGAGTCCGTGATAAGATTAGACTACGAGTCGTTCTTCTGGAGTTTATTTGCAGTTTTACCTCATTGTAAAGTAGGAGGCTGTGATGATCTTATGTAACAGAGTCAATGTTGTAATTCTATAGACATGCCTTGGACCCGCATATGTTTCTGTTGTACCACTCTGAGCGATATAATACTAGTGGAACGGTGTTTCATTGGTGTTATATCAGACTTGCATACTACACCATGTAGTGGTATGCCGGGTCACCACATATATCCATCTAGGATTAAACAACAAATGTCGTCCAGTGATTCTTGTGCCGTAATACCCGTGTTAACCATAAGATCCGGAGTGGGACGGAGTAGTCAAAAGTGTTTCCACCTCTCGTTCATCAACGGATGCGCTTTACCGTAGTACACTTGTAATCCAAGGGGGCAAGCGGTGAGGCTGGGGAGTCCTAAGTCCCCACGGCATTGTCCGTAGTACACTTGTCACCCGAAGGAGCAAGCGGTGAGGCTGGGGAGTCCTAAGTCCCCACGGTATTGTGGTCTATGATGGGTTGCAGCTGCCGGCGTAAGAATGTATGGTAGAGCCCTGCATTGTTGTCGTGGTCGGGGCCCATCCTTAATTGGTGTAAGTGAACCGGCGTGGACCCAGGGTCGGAGTTTGCAACAAAGGGTGGGTGTTCGAGGTAGCGGAGGAACATGATTGGCCAGACCTTATACCGGGCCTCACACCATAGGAAGTGTGGATGGGAAAGCTGCCCAGTTGGCACCAAGGTTAAGATCTCTTATGGGTAAAGCAACACACCTCTGCAGAGTGTAAAAAACCGTGACCTGTCACTCCCTGTTCCGGGATTTGGAACTGCGACACGCTGCCGGAAAGGAACTCCATGAAGTTCTAGTAAACCGGTGAAGGCTGACGGACATAGCTCTTCAGAATAAAAGCAACCTCTTGAAGAAATATTTATCAAAACTTGCATTGGTATTAGACTTTCTGGTCTAGTATCGTAGCTAGTGCATTAAACACCTCTTTTCTATAATGAACTTGTTGAGTACGCTCGTACTCATACCATTCTTAAATCCCCTGCTTAGATTGTCTGAACCGTCTGGAGGAGGACAACGACAACCCTGAAGGAGCCGACATCATCGGCTATGAAGAACCAGACCTCTCTGGAGGTGTCGAAGGAGTAGACTACCTTATAGTCTACGGAACCGGGGAGGGTTCCTGTGGAGAACAAGCTTAGACCGATAGAGAGTAGTAGTAACCGAGTAGTACGAACTTCTAGTACTTAACTGCTCGTTGAAATAATTGTACCACTTATTAAGACTATTATATTGTAAGTTAAGTTGGGTTCGTCTCGAACCCAGGAGTATCCCTCTTAGGACCCAAGAGGAGCTCCGAGATGATATGTATATTATGTTTGTAATAATAAATGAATGAGTTATGGACCTGCTATGTTCTGTTGTACTACTCTGAGGGATGTAATATTTGCGGAATGGTACTTCGTGAATGTTATATCAACGACTGGCATACTACAACATGCAGTGGTATGCAGGGTCACCACAACACCCGAGAGCCACCAGAGGAGGGCCACAGGGGGCCCACACGTGTGGGCGGCGCGGCCAAGGAGCCAAGCGCGCCGCCCTACTGTGTGGTGGCCCCGTCAGCCTTCCGACTCCGCCTCTTTGCCTATTTAAAGGTCCCTGACCTAAAACCTCGAGACGGAAAAGCCACGGTACGAGAAACCTTCCAGAGCCGCCGCCATCGCGAAGCCAAGATCTGGGGGACAGGAGTCTCTGTTCCGGCACGCCGCCGGGACGGGGAAGTGCCCCGGAAGGCTCCTCCATCGACACCATCGCCATCTTCATCAACGCTCGTTGTCTCCCATGAGGAGGGAGTAGTTCTCCATCGAGGCTAAGGGTTGTACCGGTAGCTATGTGGTTAATCTCTCTCCTATGTACTTCAATACAATGATCTCATGAGCTGCCTTACATGATTGAGATTCATATGAGTTTTGTATCACTATTCATCTATGTGTTACTCTAGTGATGTTATTAAAGTACTCTATTCCTCCTCCATGGTGTAAAGGTGACAGTTTGTGCATCATGTAGTACTTGGCGTAGGTTATGATTGTAATCTCTTGTAGATTATGAAGTTAATTATTGCTATGATAGTATTGATGTGATCTATTCCTCCTTCATAGTGTGATGGTGACAGTGTGCATGCTATGTTAGTACTTGGTGTAATTGCATTGGTCTATCATGCACTCTAAGGTTATTTAAATATGAATATCGAATGTTGTGGAGCTTGTTAACTCCGGCATTGAGGTGCTCTTGTAGCCCTACACAATTAGTGGTGTTCATCATCCAACAAGAGAGTGTAGAGTGGTTTTATTATGTGATCAATATTGAGAGTGTCCACTAGTGAAAGTATGATCCCTAGGCCTTGTTTCTAAGCATCGAAACTCCGTTTATTTACTGTTCTGTTGCATGTTTACTCGCTGCCATATTTTATTCAGATTGTTATTACCACTCATATCCATCCATATTACTTGTATTTCACTATCTCTTCGCCGAACTAGTGCACCAATACATCTGACAAGTGTATTAGGTGTGTTGGGGACACAAGAGACTTCTTGTATCGTGATTGCAGGGGTTGCTTGAGAGGGATATCTTTGACCTCTTCCTCCCTGAGTTCGATAAACCTTGGGTGATCCACTTAAGGGAAACTTGCTGCTGTTCTACAAACCTCTGCTCTTGGAGGCCCAACACTGTCTACAAGAATAGAAGCACCCGTAGACATCAAGCACTTTTCTGGCGCCGTTTTCGGGAAGGAAAGGTTAAAGGCACTCACACTCTGGTCCCAGGTAACTAAGTTATTTTCTGGTGCCGTTGTAAGTGCTCGAAGCTATTTCCTTTAGATCCTGCAATTGCATCTTTTTGTTTCTTGTTAAACACTAGTAAGGCATAATGGAAAACATCTGTGAGCTTTTTGTGCTATTTCCTGAGTCAAGACATGAATGGTTTAATGCGAAAATTAAAAAACCTATGGAACCTTATTTGCATGCTAGTAGCAATGATATTAGTATGGGGAGGTCGGTTTTGATGAAAATGATCTCTTTAGCCCTCCGGGTATTGAGGATAAAGTTTATGTTGATTATGATATGCCTCCCATATATGATGATTATAATGATAGTGGTCTTTTGGTGCCGCCTACTATGGAGGATAAATTTAATTATGATTACAATATGCCTCCTATATTTGATGATAGCTACTTTGTTGAATTTTCTCCCACTACAATTAATAAGAATGACAATGCTTATGTTGGGAGTAGTAATAATTTTATGCATGAGACTCATGATAAGAATGCTTCATTTGAAAGTTATATTTTTGAGCTTGCTCATGATGCTACTGGATATTATTATGAGAGAGGAAAATATGGTTGTAGAAATTTTCATGTTACTAAAACACCTCTCTATATGCTAAAAATCTTGAAATTGCGCTTGTCTAGTTTTCCTATGCTTGTTGCATTATGCCTACATGACTTGTTTATTTACAAGATTCCTTTTCATAGGAAGTGGGTTAGACTTAAATTTGTTTCATACTTGCTTTTTGATGCTCTCTTTTGCTTCAACGCTTATTTCGTGCGAGTGCATCATTAAAACTGCTGAGCCCATCTTAATGGCTATAAAGAAAGCACTTCTTGGGAGATAACCCATGTTTTTATTTTACTACAGAAATTTTGTTTTATATTTGAGTCTTGGAAGTTGTTACTACTGTAGCAACCTCTCCTTATCTTATTTTATTGCATTTGTTGTGCCAAGTAAAGTCTTTGATAGTAGGGTTGATACTAGATTTGGATTACTGGGCAGAAACAGATTTATGTCTGTCACGAATTTGGGCAGTGTTCTCTGTAGGTAACTCAGAAAAATCTGCCAATTTACGTGAGTGATCCTCAGATATGTACGCAACTTTCATTCAATTTGGGTATTTTCATCTGAGCAAGTCTGGTGCCTCTTTAAAATTCGTCTTTACTGACAGATTCTGCCTTTTATTTCGCATTGCCTCTTTCGCTGTGTTGGATGGATTTCTTTGTTCCATTACCTTCCAGTAGCTTTGTGCAATGTCCAGAAGTGTTAAGAATGATTGTGTCACCTCATAACATGTGAATGTTTGATTATGCACTAACCCTCTAATGAGTTTGTTTCGAGTTTGGTGTGGAGGAAGTTTTCAAGGGTCAAGAGAGGAGGATGATACAATATGATCAAGAAGAGTGAAGAGTCTAAACTTGGGGATGCCCCCGTGGTTCATCCCTGCATATTTTAAGAAGACTCAAGCATCTAAGCTTTGGGATGCCCAAGGCATCCCCTTCTTCATCGACAAATTATTAGGTTTCTTCTCTTGAAACCATATTTTTATTCGGTCACATCTTATGTACTTTACTTGGAGCGTCTGTGTGCTTTTATTTTCGTTTTGTTACTTTCATTCTCTGAATAAATCCATGCTTGTGTGAGGGAGAGACACGCTCCGCTGGTGCATATGAACACATGTGTTCTTAGCTTTACTTTAAATGTTCATGGCGAAGGTTGAAACTGCTTCGTTAATTGTTATATGGTTGGAAACAGAAAATGTTGCATGTGGTAATTGGTATAATGTCTTGAATAATTTGATACTTGGCAATTGTTGTGCTCATATAGATCTTGTTTAAGCTCTTGCATCATGTACCTTGTACCCATTAATGAAGAACTACATAGAGCTTGCTAAAATTTGGTTTGCATGATTAGTTTCTCTAGAGTCTAGATATTTTCTGGTTAAGGTGTTTGAACAACAAGGAGACGGTGTAAAGTCTTATAATGTTTACAATATGTTCATATGTGAGTCTTGCTGCACCGTTTTATACTTGAGTTTGCTTCAAACAACCTTGCTAGCCTAGCCTTGTATTGAGAGGAATTCTTCTCATGCATCCAAATCCTTGAGCCAAAAACTATGCCATTTGTGTCCACCATACCTACCTACCACATGGTATTTCTCTGCCATTCCAAAGTACATTACTTCATGTGCTACCTTTAAACAATTCAAAACTTTATTACTCCTTATTTGTGTCAATGTTTTATAGCTCATGAGGAAGTATGTGGTGTTTTATCTTTCAATCTTGTTGGGCAGCTTTCACCTATGGACTAGTGGCTTCATCCGCTTATCCAATAATTTTGCAAAAAGAGTCGCGCGGGGTTCCCAGCCCCCAATTAATCAACCTTCATTAATAATTCTCTTCACATGTTTTGCTCCGATTCATCGGTAAGCAACTTAATTTTGCAAATAGACACTCCTTCATGGTATGTGAATGTTGGAAGGCACCCGAGGATTCGGTTAGCCATGGCTTTTGTAAGCAAAAGGTTGGGAGGAGTGTCAACCATAAATAAAACTAAAATACATGTGTAAACAAAAGAGAAGAGGGATGATCTACCTTGCTGGTAGAGATAATGTCCTTCATGGGAGCCGCTCTTTGAAAGTCTGTTTGGCAAGGGGGTTAGAGTGCCCACTACCATTCGTTGACAACAACAAACACCTCTCAAAACTTTACTTTTATGCTCTCTATATGATTTCAAAACTTGAAAAGCTCTAGCACATGATTTAATCCCTGCTTCCCTCTGCGAAGGGCCAATCTTCTACTTTATTGTTGAGTCAGTTTTCCTATTCCTTCTATCTTAGAAGCAAACACTTGTATCAACTGTGTGCATTGATTCTTACATGTTTACTTATTGCACTTGTTATATTACTTTGTGTTGACAATTATCCATGAGATAAATATGTTGAAGTTGAAAGCAACCGCTGAAACTCATATCTTCCTTTGTATTGTTTCAATGCTTTTACTTTGAATTTATTGCTTTATGAGTAACTCTTATGCAAGTCTTATTGATGCTTATCTTGAAAGTATTATTCATGAAAAGTATTTGTTATATGATTCATTTATTTACTCATTGTCTTTACCATTGCTTTGAATCGCTGCATTCATCTCATATGCTTTACAATAGTATGATCAAAATTATGATAGCATGTCACTTAAGAAATTATCTTTGTTATCGTTTACCTACTCGAGGGCGAGTAGGAACTAAGCTTGGGGATGCTTGATACGTCCCAAACGTATTTATAATTTCTTATGTTCCATGCTACTTTTATGATGATACTCACATGTTTTATACACATTATATGTCATTATGATGCGTTTTCCGGAACTAACCTATTGACGAGATGCCGAAGGGCCAGTTGCTGTTTTCTGCTGTTTTTGGTTTCAGAAATCCTAGTAAGGAAATATTCTCGGAATCGGACGAAATCAACGCCCAGCATCTTAGAAATCCACGAAGCTTCCAGAACACCCGAGAGCCACCAGAGGAGGGCCACAGGGGGCCCACACGTGTGGGCGGCGCTGCCAAGGAGCCGGCGCGCCGCCCTACTGTGTGGTGGCCCCGTCGACCTTCCGACTCCGCCTCTTCGCCTATTTAAAGGTCCCTGACCTAAAACCTCGAGACGGAAAAGCCACGGTACGAGAAACCTTCCAGAGCCGCCGCCATCGCGAAGCCAAGATCTGGGGGACAGGAGTCTCTGTTCCGGCACGCCGCCGGGATGGGGAAGTGCCCCCGGAAGGCTCCTCCATCGACACCACTGCCATCCACTACAAGAAAAGTTGCCATGGCCGACGAAGTTGAAGTCGCGCCGTGGTTGCTGGTGTACCATGGCCGAC
>NC_061508.1:241651582-241679382 GCF_022539505.1 Lolium rigidum | reverse complement strand
GATTACATCAAACGCCACCGCGTAAATGGGTGGTTATAAAGGTGGGATTAAGTATCCGGAAAGTATGAGTTGAGGCATATGGATCAACGATGGGATTTGTCCATCCCGGTGACGGATAGATATACTCTGGGCCCTCTCGGTGGAATGTCGTCTAATGTCTTGCAAGCATATGAATAAGTTCATAAGAGACCACATACCACAGTACGAGTAAAGAGTACTTGTCAGGAGACGAGGTTGAACAAGGTATAGAGAGATACCAATGATCAAACCTCGGACAAGTAAAATATCGCGTGACAAAGGGAATTGGTATCGTATGTGAATGGTTCATTCGATCACTAAGTCATCGTTGAATATGTGGGAGCCATTATGGATCTCCAGATCCCGCTATTGGTTATTGGTCGGAGAGATCTCTCAACCATGTCCACATAGTTCGCGAACCGTAGGGTGACACACTTAAGGTTTGATGTTGTAATAGTAGAACTTGAATATGGAATGGAGTTCGAAGTATTGTTCGAAGTCTTGGATAGGATCCTGGACATCACGAGGAGTTCCGGAATAGTCCGGAGAATAAGATTCATATATAGGAAGTCATTTTATAAGTTTGAAAATGATCCGGTGAAATTTTGGAAGGTTCTAGAAAAGTCCGGAAGAATTCACTTTGGAAGGCGGAGTCCCGGTGGGACTCCACCACCCATGGCCGGCCAACCATAGTGGGGGGAGTCCAAGGTGGACTCCACCAAGGGGGCCGGCCACCCCCCCCACATGGAAGGGTGGGAATCCCACTTGAGGTGGGAGTCCCACCTTGGGTAGGTTTCCCTACACATGGAAGGTTTTGGGTTGGGGTCTTATTCGAAGACTTGTAGTCCAACACTTGGGGGTTCCACCTATATAATGAGGAGCAAGGGGAGGGGGCCGGCCACACCAAAGCCATTGTGGCTGCACCCCCTCATAGTGGCCGGCCACCTACCCCTCTCCCAAACCCTAGCCACCCCCCTCTCCTCCACCTCTCCCGCAACGCTTAGCGAAGCTCCGCCGGAGATCTCCATCGCCACCGCCACCACGCCGTCGTGCTGCCGGATTCAAGGAGGAGCTACTACTTCCGCTGCCCGCCGGAACGGGGAGAAGGACGTCGTCTTCATCAACACCGAACATGTGACCGAGTACGGAGGTGCTGCCCGATTGTGGCACCGTCAAGATCTTCTACGCGCTTTTGCAAGCGGCAAGTGATCGTCTACCGCAACAACAAGAGCCTCATCTTTTAGGCTTTGGAAATCTTCAAGGGTGAGTCTCGATCATCCCCTCATTGCTCCCGTGTTCTAGATTGCATCTTGGCTTGGATTGTGTTCTCGCGGTAGGAAATTTTTGTTTTCTATGCAACGAATCCCTACACATATCCCACCAAAGTAACTAATGTTAGGATGGAATTAGAGAGGAATAACAATGGAGGAAATCAACAAATGACTCCAAGATCTAGATCCCAAGAGTTCCCCTCACTTAGAGGAGGAATGGATTGGAGAAGATTGTAGATCTAGATCTCCTCTTTCAAATCCCCCAAGAATATGCAAGAATCATAGGAGGGAAGGGAGAGGAAGCAAGCTCAAGAAGGTCAACAATGGTGGTCAAAAACGTGCTCAAGAACCCTAAAAACAATGGGGAAGAAGCCTCTTTTATAGCCCCTAAAAATATGAACGTTTGGGCCAAAATCGAGCCAACCCGGCACTGAACCCGACAGGTACCAGAATTTTAGGTATCCTACCCGGCTTGCCGGGCCAGGTACTGGGCTGCCCGGCAGCAGCACCCGGTCTGCCGAGCCACCTGCCAAAAATGCGTTAACTTTTGTGTCCAGACTCCGATTGATATGAAACCAATTTTGTTGGAAAGATAACGACAAATAGAATCCCAACAAATATGGAGACTCCTGACAGGATATTTTTGGATGACTCTAGAGAGAGAGAGTCTCCCACCGTCAAGAAACGGTGAAGACGTCCAAACTCGAAAACGCAATAGAAGATGCATGCGGATTCCGTTTTCGATGAACTTGGGCTTGTTGTAAAGCTAGCAACAAACTAAAGAACCTCACACAGAGAAATACCAAAAAGCAATAGGGATATGCAAAGTATGCAAAGGATTGAGCTCCCTAAGAGGACGTGATCAAGTTACCCAACCGAAAGCCCCTCTTGATAGTGCGACTATCTATCCTATAATCCGGTCTCCCAACATCCACCTTAAGACCTGTAAAAGGAAAACATAGCAAGGCCATACCTTTGCCTTGCGCATCCCGCTTGATCTTGATGATAGCTCTTCAAGCTCCACTCAAGCCGGAATGCCTCACTTGATCATTGTTGCTTCGTGAAGACTCTCAATTGCTCCCCAATACACCATGATGAGATAGCTCCATTGATGCACATCTTCACGTATGCATTATCATCAAATGGACGGCAAGCTTCAAGCATGTTATCCACTTGAGATGTTCATCTTGAACTTGTCCAACTCGACCTTGATGACGATCACCACTTGATGTCATCCTCTTATGGGCTATATGAGATCTCACTTCTGATGCATGCCCATGGAAAGATACTTGTAAGGGTATTTTACCCTTATCCATTATTTTGGTAACAATGACACCGTGCTAGTGTATTTGGACTAATACATGACTACTAGATGATTCCCAGGTATTAGCCAAAGAGGTATAAAGGTGTATCAATGGAACAAGAAGGCTAAAGGTGACCCCCCATTTCAACAACAATCAAAAAGGGGTTACAGGAGAAATCCGGTCACCTGCCCGGTCCAACCGGACCAGCAACCGGCCAGTCCGGCGTACAGGCCGGTCGACCGGTCGGAAACCGGGCTCCACAGGAGGACCAGCAGGGCCGGTCCGTGGCCTGGCCGACCGGGCTCTGACCGGCGGGTCCGGCGCTCCGTCCGGTCGACCGGTCGGAAACCGGGCACCAACCGGGCACCAACCGGAGAAGAGCCAGAACGACGCAAAGGTTCTCCGGTCACCGATCCGGTCCGACCGGCCTCGGACCGGGCTGTTCGGTCCGTGGTCCGGTCCGACCGGGTTTGTCGGGAAGAATGCCGAGGTGGCAAGTGGCAACGGCCAGATTTTGAAGAACACTATAAATAGCCCTTCTCCTACCTCTAGACAAGTTAGGCAATATACTATGAACTGTTCTTGAGCTCTTCTCTCTTACTCCATTACTAGAAACACCAAAAGCCTCAGATCTCCCTCCTCCTCCACCCAAACTCAAATCCCTCCGGGGAATCACTAGAGGAGGACCCGATCTATCGTTCTACCAAGCCAAATCTCATTCCCCCTTGTATTCATTGAGAAGCTTGCTTCCTAGGGTTCCTTGGAAACCCTAGGTGGGCAAGAGGAGTCCGAAGCATCCGGGCTGTGGATTTGCTCCGGGCAAGATTGTGAAGGTTTGGAGGCTACCTCAAAGTCTACCACAAGTGAGTGAGCTATTCCTTCGTGGGATAGGCTCCGGAGAATAGGGTGAGCCTTCGTGGCGCGGGGAATCCTTCGTGGGACCTCCACTCCTCCAAACGTGACGTACCTTGTTGCAAAGCAAGGGAACACGGGAATACATCCTCGTCTCCGCGTGCTATCGGCTATCCCTAACCGAACTCCTTACTTGTGATTTAACCGCCCGTGAGAGCCTTCGTGCTTGAGTTAGTTGTATCCTCATATAGGTTGCTTCACCTAGTTTGCATTAGGCTCATCTTTATATTCCGCAAAGCCTAATATTGCAAAGAAAGAATTAAAATTTGTAGAAACCTATTCACCCCCCCTCTAGGTTTACCATCTCTATACTTTCAATTGGTATCGCAGCCTGGACTCTTATTAAGGGCTTCACCGCCTTAAGAGTGAGATGGATAAACTCTTCGAGGGTCTAGATGACGACTCTAACCTTTCGGTTAAAGAGATGAAATCTAGATTCTTGGCATATGATGCCGAGAAGAAGAAGAAGGAGGATGAGCTACAAAACCAAATGACAGAAATGTCTGCCATGCTTAAGAACCTAACTGCAGGTGGAACTCTTAGTGGGGCTTCGGCCTCTAAAGAATCCTACCATGATGTTAACCATGACTATCCCAAAAACACTTCACCCATGCCTCATATAAACCATAGTGGGACCGTTCCCCATTACGATGGAACTCACTTTCCTCATTGGAAATCTGCTATGGAATCTCATATTCGCAGCTGCAGTGTGGAGCTATGGGAGCTCATTGTTCATGGATATCGGGAGCCACAAGATCCTACTCGGTTGTCCTCCACCGAGTTCTACAACCGTCAACTCAATGCATCCGCACGTGACAAGATTAGAAGTGGCATCAACCGCAAGCTTCTAGATCAAGTTGATGACATTGTCTCCGCTAAAGAGTTGTGGGATCGGATCGTAGTACTCCAAGAGGGAACCGATTTGATCCAATCATCTCTCTATGAGACCGCAAAGCAAGAGGCCTACCAGTTCATGATTCGAGATGGAGAATCCGTATTCGATGCCTATGCTAGGCTTGGTGCTCGAAAGTAAGGATCAAGGGTCTTGGTGCTGAGAAGTACAATGACGGATTCGAGATGAACGAAGCCTTCATAAAATCCAAGGTCATTGCTATGATTGCCGTCAAACAAGAAGACACCAACCTTGGGCTCAACTTGCAAATCATGACCAAGAGTGCCGATCTCAACTCCGATGATCTAGTCTCCTATGTGGCCGCCAATGAAAACATGGCCAAAGCCGGAAAGAGGCTCAAGGCAATGAACCGTGTTGATGAAGCTTCACACAACCATGAAGCGTCACACAACCTTGCTCTCAAAGCTAGAGCCGACCATGAAAGCAAAGAAGACCTTGAAATTGAAGAAGAAGAAGAGATGACTTCAACTAGTGATATGGCTACCGACTTTGCTTTCTTTGCCAAGAAATACAAGGCAAAGTTTCCAATGCTCCTCAATGACAAGAAGAAGAAGAGAACTTGCTACAATTGTGATGAAGATAGCCACTTTGCAAATGAGTGCCCTTATGAGAAAAGGGTAGACAAGCCAAGATTCATCAAAGGGGTCAAGCCAAGATTGAAGCCAAACCCAATCAACGATCGATTCAAGAAGAACAAGGGAAGAGCCTTTGTTGGAGCCGAGTACTTGTCCGATGATGAAGATGAAGATGAGGAGAAGGAGGCCGGGGTGGCCGGTTTGGCTTTCTCCAAGCCCGGGTCACTCTTCACATATGACTACTCCAAGGACTACTCCACGGAGAATGATGTTGGTTCCTCCTTCATGGCAAGAATCACTCAAGATGATGACTCCGATGACTCTTCTTCCTCTACAATCGTTGGTTCTTGTCTTATGGCAAGGGAAACCAAGGTAATGGAATCTCCACCTTCCCTATCTAGTGTTCTTGATGATGAAAATGAAAATCAAGATGAACTAAGTGTGCTTAAGGAACTTTACAATGTTAGATGCACCCTTCGTGGTGATGCTCTTGTCAAGTTTGATTTCTTGATGGACTCTCTCAAAGAAAAGGATGAGTCCATTGAGGAATTAGAATATCAATTGGATGAAAAGGAACGGAGATTCAATCTCCTAAGACAAGAGCTAAAAACCGAAAGGTGCATATCTCAAGGCCTTAAGCAACAAATTGAAACCTATGAACTTGATAAAGTTAAGGACCTAGAAACTATTGATAGGGCTCAATCTTTGACTCAAGTGCTCCATACCTCAAAAGAGGAACTTGAAGTTGCTCATGCCTCTCTCACTAGGGATCTTGACCACCTTGAAAGAGCTAACAAGCTTGTAAAGGATGAGCTCAAGAAACTTGGAGAGAACCATGACCTACTTCAAGAAACCTACATGAAAGCACTTGAATCAATGAAGGATCCCATTGTTGTTGAAAAGCATGCTAGTTCCCCTACATCTTTTACTAGTGAGCATGCTAAGCTTGTTGAGGAACATGTTCGTTTACAAGAGGAACTCTCTTTGCATGTTGAGACCAATGCATATCTTGAATCCTTGGTGACTAAATATGGTCTCGACTACCATCCTAATGAATCCTCTTGTGAGCATGCATCTATTCTTGAGGAAAATGTTAGGTTAACAAAGGAACTTGCAAAGTTCACCACCGCCAAGAACAAGATGGGATTGGATGACCTCTTGAGTAAACAAAGGTCAAACAATCAAAAGTATGGACTTGGATATGTTCCCAAGTCTCACAAGAAGAACAACTACAAGAAGGAGAAACCCGCTCAAGATAAGAACAAGAAGGTCACTAATAATGGCAAAGCCTCAAGGGGCAAAGCCACTAGTGGTGACCGCACGGGGCCAAACGATCACTATGCATTATTTGTTGACTATTATGGTGATGTTTATGCTAACTATGTTGGCCCTCCTAATGGCTATGCTTATAGAGGGTACTCAATTTGGGTACCAAAAGATATTGTTGCCATTGCAAAGGAACCCATTAATCGATGGGTTCCTAAATCCTCTACTTGATTTTGTAGGGGTATTCCTCCGGTGGTCCAAAATGGGTGTTTGATAGTGGATGCACCAATCATATGACCGGAGGAAAAGGTGTGCTTGATCAATTCATTGAAGATATCAACAAGAAGTCAAGCATTACCTTTGGTGACAACTCAAAGGGAAAGGTACTTGGGTATGGCAAGGTAGCAATCTCTAAGGACTTGTGCCTTGAGACGGTTATGCTTGTTGAACACCTTGGCTATAACTTACTTTCTATATATCATCTTGCCGATGCCGGTTACAATTCATATTTCACTAAATATTATGTGCAAGTCTTTAGGAGTGACAATCTCAAATTGGTCCTTGTTGGATATGTGGAGAACAACCTTTACGTGGTTGACCTCTCGAAAGAGAGCCCCTCCTTCTCCACATGTCTAATGGCGGCCAAGCATGACGAAGGTTGGTTGTGGCATCGCCGCCTTGGTCATGTTAACATGAGAAATCTTAAACAACTCCTAAAGGGTGAGCATATTGTGGGACTAACCGGCGTTTCTTTTGAGAAAGATCGTGTTTGTAGTGCATGTGTAGCCGGAAAGCAACTCAAGAAGAAGCATCCCATCAAGAGTATTGTTTCCACATCTAGGCCTTTGGAGCTCCTTCATTTGGATCTCTTTGGGCCATCACATTATGATACTCTTGGTGGGAGCAAGTATGGACTTGTCATTGTTGATGATTACTCAAGATACTCTTGGGTCTTTCTCCTCAAGACTAAGGACGAGACTCATAGAGAGTTCATCACCTTTGCCAAGAAAGCTCAACGTATGTATGAATCCGAGATCAAGGCAATTAGGACCGACAATGGCACCGAGTTCAAGAACTACACTATGCAAGAGTTTGTTGATGATGAGGGCATCAAGCATGAGTTTTCGGCGCCATACACTCCTCAACAAAACGGTGTTGTTGAAAGGAAGAACCGGACTATCATTGAGATGGCAAGAACCATGTTGAGTGAATTCAACTCACCCCACAACTTTTGGGGAGAAGCCATCTCTACGGCCGTCCACTACTCCAACCGGCTCTTCCTCCGTCCCCTCCACAACAAAACCCCATACGAGCTCCTTACCGGTAACAAGCCTAATGTCACATATATTCGTGTCTTTGGATGCACATGCCTTGTTAAGAACAACAAAGGGAAGCTCGGTAAATTTGAAACTAGAACCATAGAGGGTATATTTGTTGGATATGCGGAGAACTCTCACGCCTATAGATACTACAACCGATCCTCCGGGACCATTGAAGTATCTTGTGATGTGGTGTTCTTGGAGGATAATGGCTCCCGAGTGGAGCAAGTTGTTCCATGTGTTGCAGGTAATGATGATGATCCATCTAGTGCTATCAAGAATATGGGCATTGGACACATCCGGCCCATGGAGGTTCATAATGATGATCAAGATGATGGAGGAGATGTTTCAAGCACGCCACAAGTGGAGCCTAGCTCAACTCAAGCCGAACCATCATGTGCAACTCAAGAACCATCCTCTACTCAAGATGAGTCACAATCCGAAGAACAAGAAGAAGATCCTCATTCCATGGAGCAAGATCATGATGACGATCAAGAAACATCATCAACTCATGATCAAGCTCAAATGGTCCCTCATGATCAAGTACTAGCAAGAGATGAATTCATTGATCATGAAGGAACCATTCGGAAGATCAAGGCCGCTACAAGGGCAAGCGACATGAAAGTGGATCAAGTCCTTGGTAGCATTTCAAGAGGAGTGGTAACTCGTAGACACCATGCATTACTTATCACTTATTGTCAACATCATGCTTTTGTGTCTAGTTTTGAGCCACTCAAGGTACATGAAGCCTTGGTCGATCCGGATTGGGTAATCGCCATGCAAGAAGAATTGGAGTGTTTCACTCGTAATGAAGTATGGTCTCTAGTTGAGAGACCCAAGGATCATCGCATCAATGTCATTGGGACCAAATGGGTATTCAAGAACAAGCAAGATGAGAATGGCATTGTCATACGAAACAAAGCAAGGTTAGTGGCGCAAGGGTTTGCCCAAATAGAAGGTATGGATTTTGAGGATACCTTTGCGCCGGTAGCCCGTCTTGAAGCTATTCGTCTTTTGCTTGCATTTGCATCTTTCCACAATTTCAAATTATATCAAATGGATGTGAAAAGTGCATTTTTGAATGGTCCCCTAAAAGAAACCGCATATGTGGCTCAACCCCCGGGTTTCGAAGACCCATGCCGACCCAACCACGTGTATTTACTCCATAAGGCACTCTACGGTCTCAAGCAAGCTCCACGTGCTTGGTATGAGTTCCTTAGGGATTTCTTACTACATGATGGGTTTTGCATGGGTACGGTCGATTCCACCCTTTTCACCAAGCGGGTTAAAGGGGGTGGCCTCTTTATATGTCAAATATATGTTGATGATATTATCTTTGGTGGAACTAACCCCAATCATAACAAAGCTTTTGAGCTATTGATGACTAGGAAATTTGAGATGTCTATGATGGGAGAGTTGAAGTTCTTTCTAGGCTTCCAAGTGAGGCAACTTGCAAAAGGCACCTTCATCTCTCAAGAAAAATATGTGAAGGACATGCTCAAGAAATTCAACATGACCAATGCGAGTCCAATGAAGACACCCATGCCCGTAAAGGGGCAACTTGGTTCATGTGACGGTGAGAAGGATGTGGACATAAAGGTATACCGCTCCATGATAGGATCCTTGCTCTACCTTTGTGCCTCTAGGCCGGATATCATGCTAAGTGTAGGGATGTGTGCTCGTTTTCAATCCGCTCCCAAGGAGAGCCATTTAGTGGCGGTCAAACGGATACTAAGATACCTTGTTCTCACTCCTACTCTCGGGCTATGGTATCCAAAGGGGTCAACCTTTGAACTCATTGGCTATTCGGATTCCGATTGGGCCGGTGATAAGGTTGATCGGAAGTCTACCTCCGGGGCTTGCCAATTTATTGGCCGGTCATTGGTGAGTTGGTCATCCAAGAAACAAAACTCCACCGCCCTATCCACCGCCGAAGCCGAATACATATCCGCGGCATCTTGTTGCACTCAATTGTTATGGATGAAGCAAACCTTGAAAGACTATGGTGTGTCTCTTGGTACGGTGCCTCTTCTTTGTGACAATGAAAGTGCAATAAAGATCGCCAACAACCCGGTTCAACATTGTCGCACCAAACATATTGACATTCGCCATCACTTCCTACGTGATCATGTTGCCAATAAGGATATTGATCTCACTCATGTGGGAACAACCTACCAATTGGCGGATATTTTCACTAAGCCTTTGGATGAAGCCCGCTTTGTTAACTTGAGAGGAGAACTTGGTATTCTTGATCCTAAAAACTTGGATTGATTAACTTCTTGCACTATATTCTTGCATTTATCTAGCTATCTAGCTTAGAGGCATAGCACATATAGGGATAGTCATCTTACCATGTCTTGGTATGATGCATACCTATGTGTGCAACATAAATAGACCCAATGTCATTATATGGACCCAAGCATGTCTCTTCGAGGTCACATGACATTTGCGCTTTCACATAGGGGGAGTAATCCCCCGCCCCTCATTGAGCCTTCATTATAAATTGATTTGACTATATAAGGCCAAATGATCTTATTGCAAAAATCATTCCAAAATGACTTATGATTCTTGATATACACTTCGAATCATGCCCATTGTTGCTATTCACATCTTGTTTGGATTTTCTCTCCAACGGGTATGCCTAGAGGACTTTGTGTTTTCCAACCCCATGTCTATGCTCATCTCATCATCATCTATCTATCTACATGTACATGTCATCATTTGAGCACTCACACACATTACACAAAGCATAGGGGCAAAAACGAGGCTAAATTAGAAAAATTCTGGGCTGGCCGGTCCCTGGTCCGGTTGGACCGGGTCCCTGACCGGACGGTCCGGTTTCCGAGCGGTCGACCGGCGTCTGGGCCGGGTCAGCCGGTCACCAGCCCGGTCTGACCGGACTCTCGACCGGACCACCGCCACCTATATATTGGGGACGGGATACCTTTTGGGGTCCTCTTCTCCATTGCTCCCCACTCTCAAACCACCATGGCCGGCGCCCTCAACACCTCCACCAAGATCTAGGCCCTTCCCACCACAAGAACTCCCCCAAACTTCACCACACCATAGATCGGGGCCATTGGAACATCTCCACCGAAGGATTTGGTCCCTCTCCACCTAGCTTGGGAATTTTTGGAGTTCTTGGTTTTGAAGCCTTACCACGTGTTCTTCTTGCTCCCTTGATCAAGAAGAGCAATGTCTTCGGGTAATGTACTCTCCTTTCCTCCCTTTTCCCTAGTCCTCCTCACACATTGCAAGATCTTGCCAAAAGTTGAGAAAACTTAGGGTTAGGGTTAGGGTTTGTAAAGTCCTCATGCCGTTAGAGTGTCTCACACCACAATGCACTTCACCACTACATTGCTATAGTCTATATTCAAGTTTATGAGCTTTTGCATGGTTTTGTGGTAAAAATCTGGGCACAACAATAACAAATCGACAAACCCGGTTTCCAGCCCGGTCGACCGGCCGTTCAACCGGCCGGCCCGGCGTATGGTCCGGTCAACCGGTCGGAAACCGGATCGTCCGGTCTCGCTGCCCGGTTTGACCGGCTCTGTGCGCCGGGTTGCCCGGTTTTCGCACAAACTCATCACTACACTTGACTATATGCTATGCTTTTCGGTTTCTCTCTTATTGATGACATGTACACTTACCCCACTCGCTATCCTTGCTATATTTTTCTCATTCACGGGAAGTTGGAGTGGTGAGCCACCACGTAGCCATGTTGCCAAGCGAGGTAGGACGGTTGATCCTCCCCGCCGTTCTAGTGGCCGTGCACCCCCCCAAGCTCAGCAAGGTACTGACACTGGCAGCTCAGCTCGAGGCGGAACCAAGTCTCGTTGCCACCAAGCACAAGGATAAGAATGTTGTCCAAGAGGATGATGAGGTAGTACCAACCATCAATGTTGGGTCTGCAAACCGTCTTGAGTGGCAGGAATGGAGGACACTGAATCCGTATCGCTTTGAGAGGCCAACTTACACTCGTACAGACAAGGCCTTCTGGACCAACACACAAGCAGCCCTCTGGGAGGGTTTCTATGATTCTCATGAGTTCATGAAGCATGGTAACATTGTATCACCCAAGGCCATCAATCTCGACGAGCTCGGACCGCATGAAGCCACCAAGTATCGGTTTGTGGTTCAAACCTTGAGGAGTCTGGGATTGTATGATCTTGTGTGCCTCAAGCCTGATGATACTCAAGATGATCCTACCTTTTGTCCCCTCTTTGTCCGTCAGTTTCACTGTACTGTCTTCTTCCATGATGATGAAGACCGCACCCTCACTTGGATGACCGGCAAGACAAAGTACTCATGCTCCTACTCTGAGTTCCGTGCAGCCATGGGTTGTGGTGATGACAATGATCCAGGGTACAAGATTCACTCACGGTCCAGGTGTACTAAGGGTGACATCTCTTTCTGCTATCCTGCTAACCCTACGCCTGGACCTCCTACTATCTCTGGGATGTACTACTCCTATTTGGTGCTTGCCAAGCTGTTCAGGGAGAACCTCATCAGCAAGTCTGGAGACCACAGTGAAGTCCGGAACTATCACCTCAACTTGATGTACTATTGTCATCCTGACAGGGTGAGGAAGATTGATGGCTGTGACCTTATCTACTGTGAACTGAAGAGAGCAATTATGGACCGCATGACTCCCAACTACGCCCAATATGTTCAGCGGCTCATCAACTTCATTGTTCCCGCTCCTCGGAACGTTACTGGTGAGCAAGTCATCATGGAGCCATTCCGGTTCCCCATTCAGGAGGCCACTCGTTTAGACGTTCCCTCCATGATGCCCACCACTGAGCGCCGCTCCAAGGCACACCATGATCATGATGCTAGCTCCAGTCACTCTCGGCGCTCTCAGCATGGGGCTGCTCGTTTCTTCACATGCCTGTTCCAAATGTGCAAGAGAACCCATGATGTTGCACATCAAACCCATACTATGACCCAAGAGACACGGAGGCGCCAGAATGAATTCATGGCCTCAAGGAACCACCCTGTTCCTCCTCCTGGCCCCGAGATGGAGCCGGTGATAGCACCTCGGTGGGAGATGCCTCTTCTTACCGATGAGATGCTCCGGAACTTCGACTTCTCCGTGTACGCTCATGGTGCTCTCCCTAGGCCTGCTCGTGCTCCTCCTGCCGACTATGCCGATGATGATGAGGGTGATGATGACGCGGGTGATGATGACGCGGGTGATGATGATGCCGGTGATGATGATGCACGCGAGAGCTCCTCCTCGCTTGGGTTTGGGCACTACCGATGGGTGCGATAGCATCTCTCCTCTTTTCTTCGCCTTTTTGGTGTTCCGATGCCAAAGGGGGAGAAGAGAGTAGAGTCTAGACCACGGGGTCCTTGATCGCCACAAGCCATGGGAGTTGCTTTATTTGGATTTTATATGGCTTGTGCTTTATTTGAGTTTTTCAAGAACCATTTGCTATTTCCAATTATTTGTGTATGGATGTGTATGGACGACTATTATGTGTGCTACTCTATGTTAGGATGATTATGCTATGCTTATATATCTTGTTATGCACATCTCCATACCATGCTTGTTTCCTAAAGATATTGGGGGAGCTCCTCATGTTTCACAAATGGTGTACTTTGCATTCAAACGCAAATTCTCCAAGTGCACACATTATGGGGGAGCTTTCGTAATATCTTATATGGAATCAAGGTTTAGAGCTTATCATAATATCTATTTGTGACTCTAGCTCGGTTTGTCATCGTTTACCAAAAGGGGGAGATTGTAAGGGTATTTTACCCTTATCCATTATTTTGGTAACAATGACACCGTGCTAGTGTATTTGGACTAATACATGACTACTAGATGATTCCCAGTGTATTAGCCAAAGAGGTATAAAGGTGTATCAATGGAACAAGAAGGCTAAAGGTGACCCCCATTTCAACAACAATCAAAAGGGGTTACAGGAGAAATCCGGTCACCTGCCCGGTCCAACCGGACCAGCAACCGGCCAGTCCGGCGTACAGGCCGGTCGACCGGTCGGAAACCGGGCTCCACAGGAGGACCAGCAGGTCCGGTCTGTGGCCCGGTCGACCGGGCTCCTGACCGGCGGGTCCGGCGCTCCGTCCGGTCGACCGGTCGGAAACCGGGCACCAACCGGGCACCAACCGGAGAAGAGCCAGAACGACGCAAAAGGTGCTCCGGTCACCAGTCCGGTCTGACCGGCCTCTGGACCGGGCTGTTCGGTCTGTGGTCCGGTCTGACCGGGTTTGTCGGGAAGAATGCTGAGGTGGCAAGTGGCAACGGCCAGATTTTGAAGAACACTATAAATAGCCCTTCTCCTACCTCTAGACAGTTAGGCAATATACTATGAACTGTTCTTGAGCTCTCTCTCTCTTACTCCATTACTAGAAACACCAAAAGCCTCAGATCTCCCTCCTCCTCCACCCAAACTCAAATCCCTCCGGGGAATCACTAGAGGAGGACCCGATCTATCGTTCTACCAAGCCAAATCTCATTCCCCCTTGTATTCATTGAGAAGCTTGCTTCCTAGGGTTCCTTGGAAACCCTAGGTGGGCAAGAAGGAGTCCGGAAGCATCCGGGCTGTGGATTTGCTCCGGGCAAGATTGTGAAGGTTTGGAGGCTACCTCAAAGTCTACCACAAGTGAGTGAGCTATTCCTTCGTGGGATAGGCTCCGGAGAATAGGGTGAGCCTTCGTGGCGCGGGGAATCCTTCGTGGGACCTCCACTCCTCCAAACGTGACGTACCTTGTTGCAAAGCAAGGGAACACGGGAATACATCCTCGTCTCCGCGTGCTATCGGTTATCCCTAACCGAACTCCTTACTTGTGATTTAACTGCCTGTGAGAGCCTTCGTGCTTGAGTTAGTTGTATCCTCATATAGGTTGCTTCACCTAGTTTGCATTAGGCTCATCTTTATATTCCGCAAAGCCTAATATTGCAAAGAAAGAATTAAAATTTGTAGAAACCTATTCACCCCCCCCCTCTAGGTTTACCATCTCTATACTTTCAGATACCTAACCCACATAGACAACACAAGGGCACATATATGATGGGTTAGTTCATGAAGCATAATTGACAAGGCTTACCATACCACGTGACTTCATGTGGCACATTCTTCATGCTTCATGTGTCGACCAAACTTGAATCTATTCTTCACTCTTTGTATTGGTCAACCTTGTATCTTCTCATGCTCTATCATACTATCTTGAGGTGTATAAAGAATTCTTCATTTGTTTGAATGCTCTAAATCTTAGTCAACAATAGCTCAACTTATGAGACTATCATGACACCGACTTAGAGCCATAACTTGAATTCTTCACCTGGAATCAAGCTCTCAAGATCTTGATCGTTCATAGCTTATCACATAAGCTAGAGCATGGCTAATATTGAGTTCCACATAAGAACAATATCTTCATTTCTTCTTCTTGATCATATCACATATATATCTTCAAATCGATAATCTTGATGCCAATACACAAGGTATATCTTTATCTTCATGGCATCCATACTTGAATCCAACACATGGAATACAAGTAGTACCTATGGAATATTTCTTCATATAAACTCAACGAAAACATTAGTTCATAGGGGTTGTCATTAATTACCAAAACCACACATAGGGGCAATATACCCTTACAATGCTTCATATAATTTCTGCAGAATGGTCACCGGAAGGACCCATTTAGAGTCTATTCTGAAGACTTGCTTCTGAATACTCTTAAATCCAGTCTTTGATATGGCACTGTTGGGATCAGATAATTAGCCACTATCTAATATCACACCTCGGTCCCATCTTGATTTTCATACTAGAATTGATCAAGAGTTTTGTGCCTTGGATATACCTTATAATAATCCATACACAAACCTTATGCCTTTCGGGGGATTGTACTCTCAATAAATTGCCAACAAACTTAATGTCAGGCCTGACGCATTTTGCAAGATATCTCAGTGCTCAGATGATAGATATGGAACTTCAGCTCCATCTATCACTTCACCATATTCCCACCTTTTCAAGGATTGGTATCCCGTATTAGGTATAATATATGACCATATGTGTCTCTGATATTATATATCCGCATTGAATTTGTTCAATATTTCGGGATATATGAAGACTGAGATACATTTATTCCTTGGGGAACAAGCTCAAGTTAAAAAATTAAGAATATTTGGTTTGACACTGATGCGCGTGGTTGACGTATTGTCTTTTCGTTCGACACGCGTCCGTTGGGAACCCCAAGAGGAAGGTGTGATGCGCACAGCGGCAAGTTTCCCTCAGTAAGAAACCAAGGTTTAATCGGACCAGTAGGAGTCAAGAAGCACGTTGAAGGTTGATGGCGGCGAGATGTAGTGCGGCGCAACACCGAGGATTCCGGCGCCAACGTGGAACCTGCACAACACAACCAAAGTACTTTGCCCCAACGAAACGGTGAGGTTGTCAATCTCACCGGCTTGCTGTAACAAAGGATTAACCGTATTGTGTGGAAGATGATTGTTTGCGGAGAAAACGATAAAATAAGTATTGCGATAGATTGTATTTCGAGTAAAGAGAATTGGACCGGGGTCCACAGTTCACTAGAGGTGTCTCTCCCATAAGACGAACGGCATGTTGGGTGAACAAATTACAGTTGGGCAATTGACAAATAAAGAGAGCATGACAATGCACATACATATCATGATGAGTATAGTGAGATTTAATTGGGCATTACGACAAAGTACATAGACCGCCATCCAAGCTGCATCTATGCCTAAAAAGTCCACCTTCAGGTTATCATCCGAACCCCTCCAGTATTAAGTTGCAAGCAACACACAATTGCATTAAGTATGGTGCGTAATGTAATCAACAACTACATCCTTAGACATAGCATCAATGTTTTATCCCTAGTGGCAACGAGCACAACACAACCTTAGAACTTTCCGTCACTTGTCCCGGTGTCAATGCGGGCATGAACCCACTATCGAGCATAAGTACTCCCTCTTGGAGTTACAAGCATCTACTTGGCCGGAGCATCTACTAGTAACGGAGAGCATGCAAGATCATAAACAACACATAAGCATAACTTTGATAATCAACATAACAAGTATTCTCTATTCATCGGATCCCAACAAACGCAACATATAGAATTACGGATAGATGATCTTGATCATGTTAGGCAGCTCACAAGATCCGACAATGATAGCACAATGGGGAGAAGACAACCATCTAGCTACTGCTATGGACCCATAGTCCGAGGGGTAGACTACTCACACATCACACCGGAGGCGACCATGGCGGCGTAGAGTCCTCCGGGAGATGATTCCCCTCTCCCGGCGAGGGTGCCGGAGGCGATCTCCTGGATCCCCCGAGATGGGATCGGCGGCGACGGCGTCTCCGGAAGGTTTTCCGTATCGTGGCTCTCGGTGCGGGGGTTTCGTCACGGAGGCTTTAAGTAGGCGGAAGGGCAAGTCAAGAGGCGGCACGGGGGCCCACACCATAGGCCGGCGCGGCCGGGGGTGGGGCCGCGCCGCCCTAGGGTTTGGCCACCCCGTGGCCCCTCTTCGTCTCGTCTTCGGACTTCGGAAGCTTCGTGGAAAAATAGGCCCCTGGGCTTTGATTTCGTCCAATTCCGAGAATATTTCCTTACTAGGATTTCTGAAACCAAAAACAGCAGAAAACGACAAGCGGCACTTCGGCATCTTGTTAATAGGTTAGTTCCAGAAAATGCACGAATATGACATAAAGTGTGCATAAAACATGTAGATAACATCAATAATGTGGCATGGAACATAAGAAATTATCGATACATCGGAGACGTATCAGACACAAATCCCCATTTTAAAATTATTGTGCGTATCTTAAATGTCTCGCATAAAGACATTGACGATAAGATCATCAACACCACTTAGGTGATGTAAAATCCAATTAAGGATTTATTCATGAGTACACATCAACAATTATTTACATTAGAGTTATGCTTATCGCGGAAGAACTCACACAGTCGGTTGTACCACAAAATTATCTCCGACTACTTCAAGTCATAGAATGACTCCAGAAGTTTCACACACACAAGTTGCGATTTTCCTTTGGATTCAGAATATTAAGTCCTTCAATTAATTCAATATATAAGTACAAATTGAGTGACCTGTGGGAGTATGCAGGTACTACTACATACATAAACCACATGGATATGTACTTCCAATGACATTTAGTATCGAGACATAATTCCACTCATACCAAGATGGTATGCCACATCATAACTGATGTCGGGTTTCTGCGAAAAATCATGTGCTACAAAAGCCTCACTTTATCACCACCTCATTCCCTCTTCCCTATGAAAGATACTTATGAGGAGAAGGTTTTACTATCGTAAATACCTCTCTCTGATGAGCGTGAGCTACTCTTCCTCAATTGCTTCCTTTCATTTGAACCAATATAAGTGCAACAACACTCTTTATGGATTTTGGTTCAGGGCCCAAAAGGATTTTAGCAACTCCCAAGAAATTTATATGGCGACATATGTAGACTTTCTCATATACGATTCTCATTAATCCCTATCATTTGTGGAATTCTCATTGTGCCTCTCAACTCAAGCCGGCAATCTTGCCCATGGGTCCGGGCGCCCATGGGCACCCGACCCGAATGGGTAGGGTATGGGTCGACTATTTCGCCCATTGGTCATGCCCATGGGTAACCCGATTATTTATGGGTAGGGCATGGGCATAAGGTTGTGCCCGTGGCTAATCCGATGGGTCGCCCGATTAGTATAGATAATTAAGTAAATATAAATATTCTATATAACAATTAGCCTTTTATTTGATGTAAATACATTTGATACCACACACTAAAGCAAACACTTGGTTGCTAGGTAGCAAGATACTAGACTTAAAAGTATGTTAAGTTTGTTTTGTGCCAAAGCTAGTTCTTAGTTTTGTAAATTACCTAATGGCTTTACAAAGCTAAGATGGTGCTATTTGATGGGTTGTCTACAGACCCGATGGGTGCCCGATTGGGTCGGGTGACCCGATGGGTGTGGGCATGGGTATGCGCTTAGACCCATGGGCAGGGTCGTGGGCACGAATCTCGCCCGTTTGTTAAATGGGCATGGGTCTAGGAGAGGTCGACCCGGTCAAACCCGACCCGATTGCCAGCCTTACTCTCAACTCGTTGTGACTTCCCATAACAACAGAGTCAAGCTGCTTCGATGTCCCAGCACACAAAAATGTGTGCACATTGTGCTGGGTCCTGGATGATACACATCCTTCAGGTGTCATCCTCAGGTTGAACCACATTTAGTGATTGTGAGACCATCTCTTTTGTTCCAACAAAAGCAAAGAGAACTCTTAGTCTCATATGATCAGCATTCTCCCCTTCTTGCTGTCATATGGGGAGACGAGTGGTTTATTAGGTACCTCCACTCAATTCGATACATGACCAAAATGACACCTTGTCAAAATGAAAATTTCTCATAACCTGAGCCTTTAGTTCATATTCTTAAGTACGTGCATCAAATGTCTACGACATTTCTTAGCCATTTCCTGGCATTCTATGTGGTACGCATCTCCCCTTAATGACATAAAATGTCCTTATTGCAAAAGCAATCAGCGTACATGCTGCAAGTAACTCCCTTTTCAAGGTTAAGGTATGTGATATGGATTAACAATCATATCACAGTTATTTCTCACATAGATCCCAAATATATGTGAAGGCCCATGACATACGCCGGGGTGGTGATATCGTTATAATCGTCGAGAGCACAAGAGCGATCTGTGTCGGCCGTGCCTCATGCAACCATGAAGTAATCTATGCCGATCGTTTTTTTTTCCTTATGTATGTCCATCTATGATTTGCTGCGCCGGCATCAAAACGACAAGGCCAAATGCTCTTGGCAGAATCTGTGTTATAGTATCAAGAGAAGAGACATAAAGAAGTAGACCAAATGAATCTTTTGTTTCATCTCAATGTGGGAGACCCACTTACTACAAAGGGGTGTGTTGGGGAGACACCTCTTTCCCAACAGTCTGGACTGAAATGCATCCCTCCCGAACAATTGATCATATGTTTTATTTCGCAATAATGTGCATTTTGCTGGTTCAACGGAAAGATCTTGAATCGTGGTAGTAGAATACATGGACGAGTAGAGTACAAACCGGTCTACATGATTGTTGAAGCGATGTTGTATTACAACTCTGCTCCGATAAACATTGCAGAGTTCGAATAGAGTACGATGCTCAAGATCCGATCCCATATCTTTCCAAACAAGAAACCACGCGGTCGTGCAAGCAAACCGACTACATATGTGTGTCCGCATCGCACGACGAGGCAGAACTCTCCCATATAAGTATAACCATCACATCGCCCTCGGTGCTCGGACCTCGTCGGCAACATGAAGCGTCCTCGCATCCATCCAGCGCGAGAAGCGCGTCACCGGGAGGCCATGGACGGCCTCGGCGTGCACGACGCCTCCTGGGCGCTCGCCAAGCACGTGGGGCCGTCCGACGTCCATCCGGGCCATCGCCGGCTGCTGCTCATGGATACGACGGTGCGGGGCGGACCCATCCCGGAGCTCTTCCCGGAGCTGGCGGAGCTCGGCCACGCCAAGATCCCGGTCACGCTCCTCAACGCCGGCGGCGTCGAGGAGGCGGCCCACATCCATTACCGCCCTTCCAGCCGGACGTACCGGATCATTGGCTCCGGGTGGCTCCGGTTCGCGGAGGCGAGCGGCATCTCGGTTGGCCACCGCATCGATCTCTACGCGTGCAGGAGAGACGACGGCGGTGACGGCGAGCGCTGCCTATTTTTCTTCAGGAGGCTGCCGCGGCGGCGCTAGTCCACAGCGGACGTTGCTTGCTTAAGGCCTAATTCATGTTCATATATTTCTTCAGAACGGACTACGCATGTCCTGCTCTACCTTGCTTACCGCCACCCATCCTCGGAAACTAGACCGGTTTCAATTTGTAGAATGGAGTTTCATACCGATCATGTCAAGTTCTTACAATATTACTTCCAACTTTTTAGCAAAATGTTACCTGACAAAAATTGAAAACCTACCATACCCTTGTGAAGAAACTATATTTTGATAGTGCATTATATTTTTTATTTATTATTATAAATGCTGATACTTTATTGTATATATGGTCTATAATACCAGAAACTCAATTCGGCTCCCGGGTCCGTATGATCCCTCTACCATAAAAACATATTTCCAAGTGTTAAAAATTTTTGATAAAAAATTTACATGTACATCTCCATAATATATGTGTATTCGTCAAGTTTCACGAAAAAATGATGTTTTTTGTAGTCTAAACGAAAAAGAGAAAATTTATCTTGTGACAAGTTTTTGTTTCAACACCGAATTTTATCTTTTTTACACACGTCACATGACATGTCGATTTTTCATGAAACAACTTTGTGAGCGTGTAGCACATGAAGATGTACGTGCGAACTTTTTGTTTCAATTTTTTTGACATTTTAAAATCTGTCTAACATGTATTTTAAAATAAAGGGAGCATACGCTCCCATGTGCCAAAACATCACTCCCTAATAATACTAAGTTCTTACTGTATTTATATGCCTTTTTTTTGGAATGGAGGGATTTCTGTTTTGGAACTTTGAATTTCCTGCAAGAGTTCGATCAACACTTATGATTTTCTAGATCTTATTTGAAAATTAATAATTTTGAATCAAAATACAAAATTTGATGCTAAAAATACATGTTTTGTCATTTTAAATCAAACACAAAAAATATGGGTTTTCCGCGTAGCTATACAAAAGGACATAGATTGTCGATATGTACGTGCGATTTTTTTTCCCGCATAACTACACAAAAGGACGCGTCGTTGAGCATGTCAGCATACGATTCCGGCACATCATCAAGGGTGGGACTTTTGTCGAGCACCTTATGTGTGACCGCGGATGCAGAGGATGCCTCACCCATCGCCCCCGGCAAAGCTGTCAAGGATGCCATCTTGGCGGCTAGCTTCTTGACGTACGATGGCCTTCTTCGCCACCGATTTCTTCTGCGGCTTGCTGGCTGGCTTCTTCTGCCGCTTGGTCGCACCGAGAGTGGGAGCGGGAGCACGTGTCGCATTGTCGACCACGAGCTCTTTGGCGGCGGCTCGAGATCAGGGAGCGGTGGGCAGGGTCGATACACGCGGCGTGACCTGGTCAGCGACCACCAGTGGGTTGGGGGCATCCATCGCAATGCGAGCGCCGCATCGAGGCCGGAGAGAGTGGAGTGGCGGGATTGACGGTGGCTGGTGCGGCGGAATTGGGAAGGAATGAGCTGAAACTTTCTTCGTACCAACTTGGGGGTGGGGATAGAATTCACACTCGTGCAATGGGTACTTGGGGCGGCACGAAACTAATAGTCTGGAAAATGACAAGTGACAACGCTGGACCAAAACACAGGTTTTCTGATGCTGAATTAACTTTCAGGAGCAGAGCAGCACATCCAATTTTCGTGAAACTGGCACAAAGTATAGTTCAGATATATAGTTCATAGTCTAAATAAATCCCAAAAACAAAGACTATGAAATATCTATCAGTTTAAGGGCAGATGAGAGGAAGCTGATTAATTGTTCAAGATGCAGGAGAATGAGGCAGCTAGCTAAGCAGACTAAACCAGAGAGATTCGTTGTTTGTTCATTAGGCAGTCAGGGAAAATTCATTGATTAAGTGGAGAATGCTAAGAAGCCCAAACAGATCTATGTATCCAAAAAAAAAGGACATGGTCAACCAAACTAAGGGTTTACAGCAGGGCCTGATGTTGCTCCGGCAATTCCATGACGGTAATTTAATCATCAAGCTAGCACATCAGAGGATAGATAATGATGAAATCAGGCAACACAAGAGTGGAGGAATAGCATAACAGGTCATCGATAACACCAAGTACAAAGTTATCCACGGCTAAACAGCCAATATAAGTAGATGAAATCTCATCTAAACTGCAAAACCCGAGGTGGCCCTTAGAACAAAACAAGAGAAGCAAAATTAAGCTTCAGTCTGCTCCCTCAAGCGACGGATTGTGCTCCTGACGGTGACAGCGCTGGCGGTGCTGCATATGCATATTACGTCATCAGTAACATAGAATGGGCAACCAAAGGGGTAAAATTTCAAAGGATAAGATAGCTGATGATAACATACTTCATGGTGTAAGCACCACCAGCCTTCACCTTCCCGCAGTCCTTGCATCCCCAGATTCCAACTGCTTTCCTCTTCACGGCAAACTGGTAATAATTACAGCAAGGAAGAATTAAGATATGATTATTAAGATGCATAATATTGACATTTTAGTATCCTAAAATAAAAACTATATAGAGTAACTAATAGACAGAAACAAGTAAGCTAAAACAAACTCAATGTCGCAACATAGAGCTCACAATACAACATAAAAAGTAGGCCAGCACAATCGAACTACTACGATCATACTACTATGATCAGCACGATCATACTACTAAGATGTTATCTTCCCCATAGAATTGAAAACATTATCAGAAAGACACAGAGAAAATTAATGCTGCCATAGGAGGAAAAGGTTCAAAAGGACAACCACATGGTATGAGATAAACATAAACAAGCGTTAGGAATCTTGGCCACCATTGGTTAGTGTATATCAAAGTTATAATCCATAAACTGGTGGTAGTCTGGCACGAATGCTAACCAGGCAGGGTGAGAGATGACATACCTTGCCACAGAACTCACAGAAGTACTTGGAGTGCTGAGACACCTCCATCTTCTTGATCTGCTTACGCAAACTGGCACCATACCTAGTACCTATAACATCATGAGGGTTATTTCAAGAAATTAACAAATGAGTGAATTAATGAAATTACCAAACTTATAAATTGTCCATACCATATTTGCCAACGATTCCAGCCTTCTTGGTGCGCTTTGTCTGGGAAGAAATGGCAATTGCAACAGATTAGACAGCCGCTTACTAATTCTGACCAATATGAAATAACATGCCGTTGTTGCACAACTCAAATTACTAACATTTCATACTAAAAGGAAGGGCTGGTTTGTCTCAGCATCATAGAATTTCCCACCACTAATACGGAAGTAATGTATCTAGTATGAAACCTTCAGTGAAATTATGATGAAAAGTAAAAACATTCTGGACAGTTGAAACTAAGAACGTTTCCCTAAAACCAATAACAAGTTAACCACAGAGCCATGAATCTTGAATAACACTCTAGAACTTCAGCCTGAAATCCGGGCAAAACTAGCACTAGCTTTTATATCCAAACCACAACAGATCCATAACATATAACCCAATAGCATTATTGCGCGATCAGTTAGCCATCCTAATCCTGCAAGTTATAACCAAACCCGAACTGAAGAAGATAATCGGGCGGAAAACATAGCCGACCACGGTTAACGCAAATGGACCAGAGATAATCGAGAGTGCTCTACTTGACATGGCAGATAACCTAACTGCGGTGAAGTCGCGGGAACAAATCCTAACAAGAATCGATAACCAGGAATCCACAGAAAAAGAATAGTTCAGACAAAATGCCGCAGATCTACGCGTTCAATCAGCCAAGGGCACAACTTCTGTTGCGCGTGGACGAATGGAGGGGAGAAGGTTAGGAGCAGCGTACCATCTCGGCGACGGGTAGGAGGCGAGCAGCAGCTGCGGCGGCTGAATCCGAGCGACGGGGGCGAGCTGCGGCGGCAAGGAGAGGGAATGGCGAGACGGAGCGTTATATATGGGGGTCCTAGGGTTTTGAGGTACGTCTTTGATTAGGCTCGTGGGCTGTTGTACTTGGGCCGGTGCACTTGCCGAGATATTTTCTCACATTTTCTCATATTTTAGATTTTAATTTTTCCATTTACTATTTAGAGTACAAAACTCCGCCTATGTTGTCTCAACATAGGCGGTCCCAAGCCCGGGTAAAGGAGGAGGGTTGTGATAGGCGGGGCGAGCCAACGTAAAAAACCCAGCCACTCTTATGGAGATGAAACCCAAAGGAACCTCGTTAGAGCGTAACCCTCTTAGCGACGCGCCACATCGGAACCCGGGTGTGGTGTCAAATGGGAAAGGGTCGGGCCTTCACCCCCTTGGTGGCGCGCCCTATCTTGATCTGGATACGGTGATAAGTGAGCAAGGGTCGGGTCGCCGCACCCTTAGTGGCGCGCTGCACCGACGCCCCGGTGTAGTGAAAAAATGAGCAAGGGTCTCCGCATTTAACTCGACGAGTGCGGAGGGTAAGGAAGTTAGCCGAGCCTAGGAGGATACACTTAGGTAGCTGGAACGTAGGGTCCCTGACGGGTAAGTTACGGGAGTTAGTTGATACGGCGGTGAGGAGGCGTGTTGATGTCCTATGTGTCCAAGAGACCAAATGGAAGGGACAGAAGGCGAAGGAGGTGGAGGATACCGGTTTCAAGTTGTGGTACACGGGGACAACTTCAAACAAAAATGGAGTAGGCATCTTGGTCAATAAGAGCCTTAGAGATGGAGTTGTGGACGTCAAGAGGCAAGGGGACCGGATGATCCTTGTCAAGCTGGTTGTTGGGGACTTAGTCCTCAATGTTATCAGCGCGTATGCCCCACAAGTAGGCCACAATGAGAGCACCAAGAGGGAGTTCTGGGAAGGCCTGGAGAACTTGGTTAGGACGGTACCTATTGGTGAGAAGCTCTTCATAGGAGGAGACCTCAATGGCCATGTGGGTACATCTAACACAGGTTTTGAAAGGGCGCATGGGGCTTTGGCTATGGCATCAGGAACCAAGAAGGAGAAGGCGTCCTGAGCTTCACTCTAGCCTATGACATGGTCGTAGCTAACACCCTCTTTAGGAAGAGAGAATCCCATCTAGTGACGTTCAGTAGTGGTCTACACTCTAGCCAGATTGATTTTGTTCTCTCTAGAAGAGAAGACAGACGCGCTCGCATTGATTGTAAGGTGATACTCGGAGAGAGTGTTGTCCCTCAACATAAGCTGGTGCTTGCTGACTTTCGCTTTAGGATCCGTGTCCAGCGGGGTAAGCGCTCCAAAGTCGCTAGAACAAAGTGGTGGAAGCTCAAGGGTGAGGCATCCCAGGCTTTCAGGGAGAGGGTTATTAAGGAGGGCCCTTGGGAGGAAGGAGGCGATGCAAACATGATGTGGACGAGTATGGCGACCTGCTTGTGGAAGGTCGCTGTAGAGGAGTTTGGGGTGACTAAGGGAAGTAGAAGGGAAGCTAAGGATACCTGGTGGTGGAACGATGAGGTCCAGAAGATTATTAGGGAGAAGAAGGACTGTTTTAGATGCCTATATCTGGACAGGAGTGCAGCTAACATGGAGAAGTACAAGGTGGCGAAGAAGGCTGCAAAGCGGGCGGTGAGTGAAGCAAGGGGTCGGGCGTATGAGGACCTCTATCAACGTTTAAACACGAAGGAAGGCGAAAGGGACATCTATAAGATGGCCAAGTTTAGGGAGAGGAAGACGAGGGATCTCAACGAAGTCAAATGCATCAAGGACGGAGAGGATCAGCTTCTTGTGAAGGATGAGGCGATCAAGCGTAGATGGTGGGAGTACTTTGACAACCTTTACAGTGGAGAGGTTGAGAGCTCTACCATTAAGCTAGACGACTCCTTTGATGATACCAGCATGTGCTTTGTGCGACGTATCCAGGATTCTGAGGTTAAGGAGGCGTTAAGGAGGATGAAAGGAGGCAAGGCGATGGGTCCTGATGGTATCCCCATCAGGGCGTGGAGAGGCCTTGGAGACATAGCGATAGTATGGTTAACTAAGTTTTTCAACCTCATTTTTCGGTCAAACAAGATGCCCGAAGAATGGAGGCGGAGTATTTTAGTACCAATCTTCAAGAACAAGGGGGTGTTCAAAGTTGTAATAATTACCGTGGAATCAAGTTGATGAGCCATACTATGAAGCTATGGGAGAGAGTCATTGAGCACCGCTTAAGAAGGTTGACAAGCGTGACCAAAAACCAATTTGGTTTCATGCCTGGGAGGTCTACCATGGAAGCCATCTTCTTGGTACGACAGCTGATGGAGAGATACAAGGAGCAAAAGAAGGACCTTCATATGGTGTTCATTGATTTGGAGAAGGCCTATGATAAGATACCTCGGAATGTCATGTGGTGGGCCTTGGAGAAACACAAAGTCCCAATAAAGTACATTACCCTCATCAAGGATATGTATGATAATGTTGTGACAAGTGTTGGAACAAGTGATGGCGACATTGATGACTTCCAATTAGAATAGGGCTACACCAAGGGTCAGCTTTGAGCCCTTATATTTTTGATTTGGTGATGGATGAGGTCACAAGGGATATACAAGGAGATATCCCATGGTGTATGCTCTTTGCGGATGACGTGGTGCTAGTCGATGATAGCCGAACGAGGGTTAATAGAAAGTCAGTTCTACTAGGCACGAGGAGGGAGAGGTTAACCTTGATGGTCAGGTGGTACCGGAGAGAGACACTTTTCGATATTTGGGGTCCATGTTGCAGAAGAATGGCGATATCGATGAAGATGTGGGACACCGAATCAAGGCTGGTTGGATGAAGTGGCGCCAAGCTTCTGGCGTACTCTATGACAAGAGAGTATCACAAAAGTTAAAAGGCGGGTTTTATAGGACAGCTATCCGACCTGCAATGTTCTATGGCGCGGAGTGTTGGCCAACGAAGAGACGACATATCCAACAGTTAAGTGTAGCAGAGATGCGCATGTTGATATGGATATGTGGCCACACAAGAAAGGATCGGGTACGGAATGACGATATACGGGAGAGAGTTGGGGTAGCACCGATTGAAGAGAAGCTGGTCCAACATCGTCTCAGATGGTTTGGACATATCCAACAGAGGCCTCAAAGAGCTCTTATGTGCAATATTGATGAAATTGTGAAATAAATCCGTATTTGTGATACCTGTTGACTTTCCCAAAACATTCCAACTAGCTTTACTTCCCTTATTGTTAGTTGTGATGTTTTTGAGATTTTCTTGGTTGAAGCTCATCCATATACCACAAGTGAATATTGAAGCCATAGGCTATATATGTTTGGTAAGCAAACATCCTTTGGTATATTTTATGACTTCATCTTGGATATCTTGTCTAATTTAATTTGTTAACCTCTTGTGTGTGCATGTTTCTTTATGGATCACCATGTCCACTTTAGAAACTTATATACATGAGAGCGTTAATCCATCACCTTGATATCCTTGTTCTTTGCCAACCATCTTTTACCCTTTTGTTTTTAGTGGTGTTGGTAAAGAAAATTTATGAGTGCTTGGTTTACTTGTTTTTCTTCATGCACTC
>NC_061508.1:241588868-241651482 GCF_022539505.1 Lolium rigidum | reverse complement strand
TTAAAGAACGACTTCCCGCCCTCCTTTGACAGCACCTCCACCTACGCTTAGGTGGGTAATCTTTTGTGTAGTCATAGTAAAGTTCCTGTGCAGAAGAAAAGCGTGGAGGCTCCACATGTCCAACATGTTGATGCGAGGAACTTGCTGCATCGGATGATGAGTCGAGGTGCTCCTCGACCTCCGTGTCGTCTCTTGCATGTTGGCCTCCTCCCTCTATGTGTGCATCCAGTGCACCTTCTGTGACCGACCAATCTCCCCTGGAATCAAGGTTAGACAGAACAGGCGCAGGCAATCTCACTAATTTCTCAGTTTTCTTAGTTATTCTCCAAACTTTCTTATAAAATGTCATCTTGTAAAACAGGTTACCCAAGTTGGAGGAATCAGAAACAAATTCATGTTTAATCATAGAGGCTATGTCAAGTTTTTCTATGGGGAATGGAATATCAAAATGATGAGGTTCTACATTATGAAAAGCTAGTAAACGAGAGGCGATGAGACCTCCACAAATTCCACCTTTCTCACGGTTAGTAGCAAGTCTATAAGCTATCAATGCCCCCAAATTATAAGTCCTACTACCTTGCAGTGCCGCAGCTAGAAAAGCTAAATCCGGGATAGAAAGTTTACCACCAATCTTTCTAGCAAGAACGCATTTAGTAATGAAATAGGCAAAGTAGCGGATAGCCGGGAGCTGAATGCTAGTGATTTTACCACTATCCTCTGAGAAACTCCTTCCATAGCAAATCATCTTGAAGAGGTTTGAGAGTTCTTGCGGCGATCCCTTTATCTTCTCGCATGATCCCCATTGCGGTACTCTAATTGCTGCACAAAAATCACTGAATGGCAAGTTGACAGCTTTATTGTAAATTTTATACTGGACCGTGGGGTTAGATCGCGACCAATTGAACTTAAAGTCCTGCACAAAAGACATAGTTAATTTTGCATATTGTCTTGGCTCTCCTTCAACAAAATCACTCAGCCCTGCACGAGAGATTAGAGTTTGAACATCTTGTAAAATCCCCGCACTTCTCATAAAGTCCACGCATGGGTAGTAAGAGGGGTATACTCCCTCTTCACGATTCACTCTCATAACTTGTTGGACCTCCAATTCTTGTTGGTTCAATTGATATCTATTCCACTCCATTTTCTGAAATTTTCAACAAACAATATAAAAATTTGATTTGGTGACATATAATCAAGGGGAACTACTATAGGAACTTGCTAGAGTACTAATCATGCATCAAAACTAGTTTATACAACTTAGAACAAGCATGCAAGCTCACTAAACATGTTACCTACTGCAGCAAAATATTCAAGATATACTCAACCAAACAAAATTCTACTTGGATGGGTGGAGGAGTCACATACCAAGGAGCAAATGTGCCAAATTTCAGCAGGAAATGCGGGCTGAGCAAAGAGATCGAGAAATCCGGAGCTCTTGAGCAAAAACGCGAGTGAGAGGAACCTGGTGCGAGTTTTTTCGGGAGAGAGAAGGTGCTGGGAGAAAGAGATGGCAAAGTGGGGCAAGGAGGGGCCCACACCACAGGGTGGCGCGCCCCCCTCCTTGGCCGCGCCGGCCTGTGGTTTGGCACCCTCTGGTGCCCCACAGGTCATCCTCTGGTGCTCCCAGGTGCCTCGTCGAAAAATAGGACCAACGGTATAATTTTTGTGAATTTTTGAAAACTTTGAAAAATGCACATTTCTGGGTATTTAGTTTATTATTACTGGCCAGGAAATTTTTTGAAATCTCCAATTAACTAAGGAACTTTGCAAACTAAAAAGTGCTACAGCAACTAGAGCAAGTGGAGGAAGAAAGAGATGTTGTTTACCTCCTCTATGCATATAAAAAGTATTTGTTAACAAGGTTGATCAAGTCTTGCCACCAAATAAATTTTACATAGCATAAGAAGAAATAAACCTCAAATCAATCATGTTACCTTGAATTGTATTGATATGGATCCAATCACGAGAGTTTGATATTCTTCTTTAGGCTCATATATAGGACAATCAATAGTTCCCACTTTGATAGTTCTCACATTAAAAATAGTATTGACTCCACATATTTTATCAATCTTCTTGGGAAAATAGACGGTATGCTCTTTATCATCAACATTGAAAGTAACCTTTCCTTTATTGCAATCAATAACAGCCCCTGCGGTGTTAAGAAAAGGTCTCCCAAGAATAATAGGCATATTATCATCTTCAGGCATTTCCAACACAACAAAATCAGTTAATATCAAGCAGTTAGTAGTAACTTGAACAGGAACATCCTCACATATACCAACAGGAATAGCAGTAGATTTATCAGCCATTTGCAAAGATATATCAGTAGGTATCAACTTATCTAGATAAAGCCTCTTATAAAGAGAAAAAGGCATAACACTAACACCGGCTCCCAAGTCACATAGAGCAGTTTTAACATAATTATTCTTGATAGAACAAGGAATAGTAGGTATACCTGGGTCGCCCAATTTCTTTGGAACTTTGCCATTGAAAGAGTAATTAGCAAGCATAGTGGAAATTTCCTCATTGGGGATTTTCCTTTTGTTAGTAACAATATCTTTCATATACTTTGAATAAGGAGGCAATTTAATAGCATCGAGTCAAAGGGATTTGCAAGAATAAAGGTTTCATCCAATCACAAAATTTATTATAGTGTTCTTCTTCCTTTGATTTTAGTTTCTTAGCGGGAAAAGGCATTTGCTTTTGAACCCAAGGTTCTCTTTCATTACCATGTTTCTCAGCAATAAAATCTTCTTTAGTGTACTTTTTATTTTTAGCATGCTTTTCAAGTTCATCTTCTACCTCTTCTTTATCGGAGTATCATTCTTATCATTATCTTTATCATGTTCATTACCACTTTCGGTTTCGAGCATCGAAATAGAAATACTATTAGGATCATTAACAGGTTCAGAGGATTCTACAACATTCTTATGTTTCTTTTTCTTTTTCTTCTTAGAATGAGCACTAGGTTCAATGCGTTGAGAATCTTGTTCAATTCTTTTGGGATGCCCTTCAGGATATAGAGGATCCTGGGTAGAGACACCACCTCTAGTTGTTACTTCATAAGCATGTTTCTCTTTAGAATTATTCCCCAACAAGTCATTTTGCACTTTAGTGAGTTGATCAATTTGAGTTTGAATCATATGAAAATGTTTAACAAGCATCTTAACATCATTGGAGGTTCTCTCCACAATACCATGCAATTCACTAATAGCTCGAGAATTTTCCATTAAATGATTCTCTACTCTCATATTAAAATTTTCTTGCTTAACAATATAATTATCAAACTCATCTAAGCATTGTGCGGGAGGTTTCGAATACGGAATATCTTCCCTAGTAAAGCGTTGAAGGGAGTTTACCTCAATCATGGATGAAGGGGGAATTATCTCACATATATCTTCTATGGGAGGAAGATTCTTCACATCTTCAGATTTAATACCTTTCTCCTTGAGAGACTTCTTGGCTTCCCTCATATCTTCATCATTTAATTTAATCATACCCCTCTTCTTCAATATTGGCGTTGGAGTTGGTTCAGGCGTAGTCCAATCATCATGATTCCGGCCTATTTTAGCCAATAATTCTTCGGCGTCGTACGGAGTTCTTTTCACGAAAACACAACCAGCACAACTATCCAGGTATGCCCTAGACTCAATGGTTAGTCCACTATAAAATATATCAAGTAAATCATGCTTTTCCAAATCATGATCAGGCCGAGCTCTAATAAGAGAACAAAATCTCGCCCAAGCCTCAGGCAATTTCTCTTCATCTCCCTGGTCAAAATTATAGATTCTCTGCAAAGCAATATGTTGAGCACTAGCTGGAAAGTATTTGCGGAAGAAAACATCAAGCAATTCTTTTGGACTTTTAATAGAATTAGGTGGCAAACTATTATACCAAGTTTTAGCGTCATCCTTTAATGAGAATGGAAAGATTTTAGCAACAAAGTAAGTACGCATCTTGACATCATCAGAAAACAAGCTACTTAGAGTAGATAACTCAGTCATGTGTTCAACAACACTTTCTTTTTCGAGTACCACAAAAGGGTGTTTTCTCAACAATAGCTATATGAGATAGATCAAGAGAAAAATCATAATCTTTATCCTTAATGTTTATAGGAGATGTGGCAAATTTAGGATCGGGAGACAGTTTATATCTAACGGCATGTTACGCAAGCAACTTTTTAATTTTTCTTGCATCAGTAGTAGCATTGCATTTTTCAATAAAATCATCATTAAGCTCCACATAATCTTCATCGGGATCATCACTAGAATAATCAAGTTCAGGTGAATTAACAGGTGTAGTAACATTAGGAGTTTCAGTATTTTCAATTTGTCTAGACCTAGCAATCGTAGCATCTAGAAAAGATCCCAATGAACCACTATCATCAAGCACAGCAGAAATATTATCAATATTATGAGAGTTTTCAGATTCAGCAGAAGTACCCGCATGTGAAGCATGTGGCGGTGAAACAAGTTTATCAATCACAGATGGTGAATCAAGTGTAGCGGAGGTACTCAGAATTGTACCTTTTCTTGTAGTGGATGGCAATATAGCGATCTTAGTATCGCGAGGTTTACCCATGATGGAGAATTTGCAGCAAACAATATCAATCCAAGTGAACTTCCAAATAAAGCTATGCTCCCCGGCAACGGCGCCAGAAAATAGTCTTGATGACCCACAAGTATAGGGGATTGCAACGAGTCTTCGAGGGAAGTAAAACCCAATTTATTGATTCGACACAAGGGGAGACAAAGAACACTTGGAAGCCTTAACAGCGGAGTTGTCAATTCAGCTGCACCTGGAAACGAGACTTGCTCGCAAGAGTTTATCGGTAGTAACGGTTTTATAGCGATAGCGAGTAGTGAAATAACAGCGACGGAGTAACAAAGACAGCGAGTAGTGATTTTAGTAAACGAGCGGGATTAAAATACTGTAGGCACGGGGACGGATGACGGGCGTTGCATGGATGAGAGAAACTCATGTAACAATCATAGCGGGGCATTTGCGAGATAATAATAAAACGGTGTCCAAGTACAAAGCAATCAATAGGCATGTGTTCCATATATAGTCGTACGTGCTCGCAATGAGAAACTTGCACAACATCTTTTGTCCTACCAGCCGGTGGCAGCCGGGCCTCAAGGGAAACTACTCGGATATTAAGGTAATCCTTTTAATAGAGTACCGGAGCAAAGCATTAACACTCCGTGAACACATGTGATCCTCACATCGCTACCATTCCCTCCGGTTGTCCCGATTCTTGTCACTTCGGGGCCATCGGTTCCGGACAGCGACATGTGTATACAACTTGCAGGTAAGATCAATAAACAATGAATATCATGATGAAACAATAACATGTTCAGATCTGAGATCATGGCACTCGGGCCCTAGTGACAAGCATTAAGCATAACAAGTTGCAACAATATCATCAAAGTACCAATTACGGACACTAGGCACTATGCCCTAACAATCTTATGCTATTACATGACCAATCTCATCCAATCCCTACCATCCCCTTCGGCCTACAGCGGGGGAATTACTCACACATGGATGGGGGAAACATGGCTGGTTGATGTAGAGGCGTTGGCGGTGACGATGGCGATAATCTCCTCCAATTCCCCGTCCCGGCGGAGTGCTAGAACGGAGACTTCTGGCTCCCGCGACGGAGTTTCGCGATGTGGCGGCGTTCTGGAGGGTTTCTGGCGACTTCGACTTCTTTTCGTGCGTTTTTAGGTCGAGGCCAATAAGTAGTCCGAAGGAGGGCGTCGGAGGCCGGCCGAGGGGCCACACCACATGGCCGCGCGGGTCCCCCCCTGGGCCGCGCCGCCCTATGGTGTGGGGCCCTCGGGCCTCCACCTAGTTGTCCTTACGGCTCCGTCGGTATTCTTGGAAAATAGGGCCTTCTGCATAAATTCCGAGGATTTTCCCGAAAGTTGGATTTACGCACAAAAACGAGACACCAGAGCAATTCTGCTGAAAACAGCGTTAGTCCGTGTTAGTTGTATCCAAAATACACAACTTAGAGGCAAAACAATAGCAAAAGTGTTCGGGAAAGTAGATACGTTTTGGACGTATCAGGTCACACTATGAAATTCTTGGGTATTAGTACCATATTGGATGGTATGAAGTGTGATGCGCGTAGTTGACTTTATGTCTTTTCGTTCAACACGCGTCCGTTGGGAACCCCAAGAGGAAGGTGTGATGCGTACAGCGGCAAGTTTTCCCTCAGTATGAAACCAAGGTTTATCGAACCAGTAGGAGTCAAGAAGCACGTTGAAGGTTGATGGCGGCGAGATGTAGTGCGGCGCAACACCAGGGATTCCGGCGCCAACGTGGAACCTGCACAACACAAACCAAGTACTTTGCCCCAACGAAACAGCGAGGTTGTCAATCTCACCGGCTTGCTGTAACAAAGGATTAGATGTATAGTGTGGATGATGATTGTTTGCGAGAAAACAGTAGAACAAGTATTGCGAGTAGATTGTATTTCAGTATAGAGAATTGGACCGGGGTCCACGAGTTCACTAGAGGTGTCTCTCCCATAAGATAAACAGCATGTTGGGTGAACAAATTACAGTTGGGCAATTGACAAATAGAGAGGGCATGACCATGCACATACATATTATGATGAGTATAGTGAGATTTAATTGGGCATTACGACAAAGTACATAGACCGCTATCCAGCATGCATCTATGCCTAAAAAGTCCACCTTCGAGTTATCATCCGAACCCCTTCCGGTATTAAGTTGCTAACAACAGACAATTGCATTAAGTATTGCGCGTAATGTAATCAATAACTACATCCTCGGACATAGCATCAATGTTTTATCCCTAGTGGCAACAGCACATCCATAACCTTAGAGGTTCTTGTCACCCCTCCAGATTCACGGAGACATGAACCCACTATCGAGCATAAATACTCCCTCTTGGAGTTACTAGCATCAACTTGGCCGGAGCATCTACTAATAACGGAGAGCATGCAAGATCATAAACAACACATAGATATAAATTGATAATCAACATAACATGGTATTCTCTATTCATCGGATCCCAACAAACACAACATATAGAATTACAGATAGATGATCTTGATCATGTTCGGCAGCTCACAAGACCCGACAATGAAGCATAATTAGGAGAAGACAACCATCTAGCTACTGCTCTGGACCCATAGTCCAGGGGTAGACTACTCACACATCACTCCGGAGGCGACCATGGCGGCGTAGAGTCCTCCGGGAGATGATTTCCCTCTCCGGCAGGGTGCCGGAGGCGATCTCCTGAATCCTCCGAGATGGGATTGGTGGCGGCGTCTCTGGAAGGTTTTCCGTATCGTGGCTCTCGGTACTGGGGGTTTCGCGACGAAGGCTATTTGTAGGCGGAAGGGCAGGTCAAGGGGTGTCACGAGGGGCCCACACCATAGGGTGGCACGACCAGGGCTTGGGCCGCGCCTCCCTATCATCTGGCCGCCTCGTGGCCCCACTTCGTTGACTCTTCGGTCTTCTGGAAGCTTCGTGGCAAAATAGGCCCCTGGGCGTTGATTTCGTCCAATTCCGAGAATATTTCCTTACTAGGATTTCTGAAACCAAAAACAGCAGAAAACGACAGAATCGGCACTTCGGCATCTTGTTAATAGGTTAGTTCCATAAAATGCACAAATATGACATAAAGTGTGCATAAAACATGTAGATATCATCAATAATGTGGCATGGAACATAAGAAATTATCGATACGTCGGAGACGTATCAAAGTGTCATACAAAACAACGCAATACAAGAATACAATGGCCTAAGTGACTGACAAGGAATATGATAGGAATGCACGTCTGGAACAAAATAAAGTGTTATTATGTTCGTCGTTGGCATTCTATCTAGCCCTTAGAATTTATAATAAAGAACTTAATAATTGTTATTTTGATCTGGTCAAATGAAAACAATGAGTTGTTCAAATTATGACATTACTCCATGTATGATGGATAAGTTATTATAAATCTTAATGGTGAAACACACATACATAACACTGACGCTAAAATGCCATAAGGCAAATGATTTGAATTCCACTTATTTGTGGAACCGCCATTTAGGTCATGTTAGAAAGGAACGCATGAAGGAACTCCATGCAAATGGATATTTGGAGTCATTTGATTTTTGAATCATTTGGCGCTTGCAAATCTTTTCTAAAGAGAATGATTAAAATACCGTTCATAGGCCAAGAGTTGAACGGGCAACAAACTTAGTGGAAAAATACATAATGATGTATGTGGTTCACTGAGCATAGTTGTGTGCGGGAGATTCTTCTACTTCATGAAAACTTTCAACAATGAATTGAGTATATATGTGGATATATTCAATAAGGAAGAAGTTTGAAACATTTGAATGGATTCAAATAAATTTCAGCATGAAGTGGAAATCATCGTAATAGAAAAATCAAATATCTATGATTGGATCATGGTGAAAATATTTGAATTACGAGTTTTAGTGAACATCTAAGAGAGTCATGAAATTGTTCTACAACTCACATTTCTTGGAGTATCATAATGATGATATAGTATCCGAGAGATGTATCCAAACCTTGTTGGATTAATGATGAGATAAAATATTATGACGCCATTATATTTTTGTGGATTATGCTTTAGTGACTACCGCTTTTACACTGAATAGAGCATCATCATGATCCGTTGAAATGACACCATACAAGTTATGGTATGGGTATAAACCCTAATAGTCTTTTCTTTAAATTTTTGGTCTAAAAGTTTACAACCAAAATCGGATTAATGTCTTTGTTGGTTATCCCAGAGATTTAATTGGGAATTCTTCCCGCGAGACAAAGACAAAAGTGTTTGTCAATGTTTCTTATTTCCGAGAAATTGTTTCTAGTGAAGTATTTGAGTGGGAGGACAATATAATTTGATAAGGTTTATGAACCTGAGCATAATGATCAGAGTAGCGCAGCATCGGAATTGGTTTCGGAAGCGGCCACGACGATCATGGCTCCCATGACTACAAAGTGTTTTAGCCATGGAGATCGAAGTACATATTGAACCTTATAGGTATGGTTTACTTTGTGATCAAATAAATGATTTGTGAACAAAGGATTGATTTTGAACAATGATAAACCAACTACAAACAAAGAAGTTATGATGGGCCCTGACTTCGTTAAAATGGCTATACGCCATGAAATCCAAGATAGATGAATACTTTTTGAAAGTAAATGGATCTATAAAATTGATGGACTTGGATGAAATATCCTTGAAGAAGTTCAACTTGTCGAAAAGTTGTTTACGACAAAGTTCAAAGAGTTGACTATGATAAGATTAGATCTTCCGTAGCAATGCTTATAGTCTATATGGATTATTCTAGTAATCACTACATATTTCTTTTATGAGATATGTTAGTAGGATGGCAAAATACATTACTTATCAGAAGTGTGTACTAAAGGTGTATACAAGATACAACCAAGAGTTTTGCTGGTCCGTGGAATACTAGATAGGTATACAAACTTCAATTGGATGAAGTGAGTATCACGGAGTTGGAATCTTCACCGGATGAAATAGTCAAAGAGTTTTTGATTTCATCGTAGACGATGAAGAGGCTTGCGTTTGCAAGAAATTAAGTGGGAGCGCTGAGACATATTTATAATACTTATGTAGATGACATATAGTTGGTTATAAATGATGTAATTATATACTTGATTAAAAGGTTTCATTGAGAAATTAACTTCAATGAAAGGATATAGACAGAAACAAATTTTGTGTCAAGATCTATGAAGATAGATTAAAGGGATTTCTATTTTCGTGCCCTCGGTTCCTTAGTTGTGCTCAGTTTTCCCCAGCCCCTTAGTTTTTCCTCACTGTTCCCCAAGTCCTTGTTTGAAACCCGCAGAAGCAGCTCAGAAGGCAGGATTCCCGTTAAGTTGACCGTTCCGTGCTGTGCTGACGTGTGGGGCCGCGTCGTGTGGGTCCTCGTCGCGTGGAGCTGGTAGAAAGGGACCGCGTGGGACATGACGAGATAGCGTTTGGTTGCACGTGAGCAGGAGCTCAGTTTTGTCTCTCTCGGCCCAAATTGGCATTTTCCCTTTTAAGAGCACCTTTTCCCCTCTTTCTCTCTCTCTGTCTTTTTCACCAAATTAGTATCAAATCTAGAGAAGCTTCTCTATTTCCGCCTTTTGACCCTCGTTTTTGCCCAATATGGCAGCAAATCTAGAAGCTAGTATATGATAAATTCACAACAAGCATAATCGGAAAACGTATAATACATAAACCGCATACGACGAGCCAAAAGCAGCCAATAACATTGTTAATGTTCACGACAAACTAAGATGAAAAAAAATACAAGACGCACGCAATGTATGGCCAGCTAGAAGATTCCTCATTGCTCATATATTTCTTTGTCGTCCCATCCGTGCATTATCCCAAGGAAATATTCATTGAACTCCTTCCGTCTGCAGTATGCGGCCAATACATCCTCCAGACGGTATGGCCTGTGTTCATTTCTCAGACGGTAGTTTCCCATTCTATTCACATATCGTGGCCACTCATCCCAGGCCTTTGTATCATGAATGTACTCTCTGATATAACCCAAATCGGCGTAGTAGATGCAGCCAGGTAGAAGTGTCGCGTGCACTGTGGTGTCGATGAAGATACACCGGATATAATGCACGAAGAAGGCATGACTGCCAATGTTACTGACCGGATGGAGAGAGCGGCTCTGAGTGTCCACACGGTACACCAATGGTTGGTCCTCCAAAAGCATGTTGTCCAACAACACAAGCAGCAGATCACCATCCGACTTCACAAGATAGAACTTGTCATTTCCAAGTTGTGGAAATGAAATTAGTGTCTCCATCTTGACAGTGCTCAACTGTACATTGGTGCACACTATTCTTCCGGACTCAAAATTATCCACAGCTATTGCATACAGTTCACCATTGAAGGGGTAATGCAACGCAAACTATGGTTCTCCATCGAAAAACTACCATCTCCCCAATCTTCATATATATCCTTAGTTGGAGTGCTCTCATCGACCCAACTAATTTCGTTCGGGTAATGTGAGCAAACTAAGACCATAGTCGGGGATTTGATCACAGCGACCGAATTCACAAAAACAGATGGCATCTGCGCCTCAAACATAGTGTTCGATGCCTTTGTGAGTGGGTTCAGAAGCCGTATCTTGTGCGGCGGGTTCTTCTGGGCAATCACGATGACACCACGGCAAAAGCCGACGAAGTAGTATCTAAAATATATTGATGAAGATAACATTCAACACTAAGATTGAAAATAAGAATATATTAACCCTATAGATATGGAGGAATTTGGAGGAATTTGAACCTTGCACGAACTTCCGATAGATCTATGGTGACGTAGCGGGATGTGCCGAGTTGGAGGAAGGTGAACTCAGCGGCGCGTGGAAGGGCGTGGTCTACCATGATCCATTCGTGCGGGTGCACGTCGGGCTCGAGTAAACCCGAGCGCCAATTTCTACAGACTTGCCTCATAGCAGAGTAGGCGTCCACGTACTCCTCATTCGCCAGTAAGCATTCGCCGATCTTGTGAAGTGGTCCGTCACCCACGAGAGAGGCCCAGCTCACGGAGGCGCCGCGCTTGGATGCGCCGCCCTCGGAGGCGACGGGCTTGGAGGCGACGGGCTCGGCGGCGACGGGCTCGGAGGCGACGGGCTCGGCGGCGACGGGCTCGGATGCGACGGGCTCAGATGCGACGGGCTCGGTGGCGATGGGCTCGGATGCGACGGGCTCGGAGGCGACGGGCTCGGAGGCGACGGGCTCGGGGGCGATGGCCGCCGACGCATTCTTCTTCTCCATCGCCGGCAGGGCTCGTATGGCGGTTGGGGTTTTTCCTTCGATTTGGAGAAGTTGATGGGACGTGAGAGGCGTGGTTTCGTGCGTGAGCGAGAATGAGACGTACTGTGTGCAGAGGGAGGGAGAGAGGGGCTTACGCGTCCTAAATGCGACCCGCGTCCACTAGTGCACGTTTGCACCGCGACACGCGTCAACCATGGCACGTCTTCCACTTCTGCACCGCAACACGTCCTCGAGTCTAACCTTGGAAATTTAGATATACTCAGGTATACCCTCGAGTCATATACTAGCATTTTTTGTGTGCTCAGTTTTCCCCTTGGGTGCTAATATCGGCTAGTGCAATATACTCGGTTTTACCCTCAAGTGGCTGGTCAACAGAGAGTCAACAAATGGGATTAACCAGTTAAATGAGTTATTTAATGTGCAAAAAATTACGAAAAAGAGTGGCACTTACTCATGGAGTCTTTGCCACAAGTTGCCACTTCTCAAATCATAGATAAATCGTAGATAAATCAAGTTTTACCACAAATTGCCACTTCTCAAATCACCTAGTAGCTATGAAGGTGCATGGTTTTCCACAATAAGCCCTACCCTAAACAGCTTTCCCCAAAACATACTTTGTCTGAATGAGGCCATAATTTTCACACTCATGTATATTTGTATTGCAAATAATTTGAGGTAGGCCAAGATGGGTTTCATTGTACAAAACATGCATTTTTCATTTTTTAAATCTCATATTTGAATTCCTTAGTCTGTTTACTACTCACTTGCCCTTGGTTTCTTGATACTACTCAGTTTTGCCCTCTCCCTTCACAAATTCTCACAGACGCCCAACATTGCCCTAATTGGTCTAGCCCATGTCACGCGGATCGTGCCCGCCGACCGTTGATCTTATGATTTAACGGGCAGGATAACCCCTATCTCTCTCTAGTCGGGGCCACCATCCTCTCTCTCTCTCTCTGTCGGCGGTTAGCTTCCACCCTCTATGTATGCTAAAGTGCGGTTACCCAGTACGCTAAAGTTTGGTTTTCTGCATTATTTTTCACGAGATAAATTATAAACTCTTTTAGGTATTATTTTTCACGCAAAAAATGATAAACCATCACCGATTTGTACTTTTCACGCAAAAAATGATACACCATCACCCATTTGTTGTAGCCATTACTTTTCACGCAAAAAATGATACACCATCACCAATTTATTGTAGCCATTACTTTCCACGCAAAAAATGATACACCATCACCCATTTCTTGTAGCCATTACGGCAAAATGATAAACTATCATGAATTACCATTTGAAGGGATCTCGGGATACTAAATTAGTGTCATAAATGCTACTACTTTTTCCTATATATGTGGTCAAAGTTTAAAGGGAAGTTTGACTAAACACAAAACCTAGATGACTACCCCCACAATGATCATGTCCTCCTTAGGCTGGCCATAGTGCTAGTATCTAAATAGATCTTGTACACACATTTTGTATTGAGATTCTACAAAACAATAAATTTAGAAGATTATGATATTACCCTATAATACCACCCACTAGTGATAGTATCATAGGCAAATACCATATGCATGATACAACAATATGATACTATGCACTATGACTAGCCTTAATTTATTGTGTAAACCCCCACAAGGCCACAACGGTCACCTCCTCCTTAATTTATTGTGTAAACCCCTACAACGGTCATCTCTCCCTTATAAACACCCACAACGACCATCCCTTGTGTCAATAGGTTCTGCCTCTCTCTTCTTCGTTCACATACACTTGATCCATTGCCATGGCTTCCACGTGGATTATCATCATTGCCACCACCACCGTCAACACTGCCATTGATCATAGAGGAGTTCTTCATCGTCGTCTATGAAGATCCTTTGGTCAAGAAGGTACGTCCGCGTTCCCACATATATGATGCATGTGATTAATTATGGGGGCTACATGTATTTCGCCCTCCGTTTCGTTTCCAGACTATGTTACTATTGCATAATATCAGTGGTGGAGCTAATAACTAATAACCATGGTGCCAACACATATGGTGAAAATTTGCTATTTTGCAAATAAAACAAAAATTACCACCCTACGAAGTTGCACTTGCATCCGATCGCGCGGTGCATAATACCAGACACTATGATAGCCATAGACATCTTGCATGAAAATTCCACCTAAATTTTTCCATGAAAGAATTAGGCAATAAATGGACTCTATTAATATTACATGTACTACTACTCGGACGACGAAGATACTGACGATGAAAGCGACGACGACGTGAAGCCATGCATCCATCCCCTTTAGATAAGGGAATTATGACCAACAATATATATGTAGCTTCATATGCATCGATTTAGAGATCTAGCTATATATTATGCATTTAAAAATATATCGCAATTTCCTCCATGATTCGAGCACCACAGCCTCCAAACGATGCCGATATCGGCATGGTCAGAACGGCTATGCTCGCCGCCACTGCTAGGTCACCGTCGGGAAGCACCATGTTTAGCATAAGATTCACTTTAGATTAAGATGCGAAAATAGTCACCTGCCATTGGCTGAGGCGGCCCCACAGAGCGGCTCTATATGATATTCTCTAAATAAATAGACGACCCCAGCGGTCATTGGCTGCGGAGGCCCCACAGAGCGGGAATATATAACTTTCTCTAAATAAATAGAAGACCCCACTGGTCATTGGCTGCGGCAGCCCCACAGAGCGGTAATATATGTCTTTTCCTAAAAAATAGACGATCCCACTGGTCATTGGCTGCGGCAGCCACACAGAGCGGTTATATATGTATTTTCTTGAAAAATAGACGAACCCACTGGTCATTGGCTGCGGCAGCCCTATAGAGCGGCCCCATTTGTCATTGGCAGCACCGTGTATATAATCAGGAAATAAAACGGCCCACGCGTCAGCGACAAATGGATGGCTACCCGTCAGCACGAGACGGTCAGAGAGGAACTGCCCTCTGTGCAGCCCCACCTCGATCTGTGCAGCCCCACCCGTCAGAACGGTAACGGTAAGGCCTCTGACCTGACGGCAACCCTCCCGTCCGAGGGGTTTCAAACTAGAGGGAAGAGAAAACTGAGGAAAAGTTAAGAGGCTGGGGAAAACTGAGCACAACTAAGGAACCAGGGGCACGAAAATAGAAATCCCTAGATTAAAACACATAATATGTTTAAGTCAAAGTACATAGAATAGATATTGAAATAGTTCAATATAGAAATATTAAGAAAATGTTCTTGTCATGTGAAGTTTTTATAAGACTTGAGTGTATCTGACACTCAATGAGTAAAAACACATGAAGTGATTATAGATCACGAATAATATGTACACAATCAGATGTCATGTGCTATAAAGTGTTATGAGCATATACCAGAATGATTCATATGATGATCATTGGACGACAGTAAGAATATCCTTGAGTACTTTAGAAGAACTAAGGATATATATATAGTTTTTGTATGGGGTAATAACAAACAAATCGCTGTAAAGTGTTGCACCGATATTAGTTTGATCACATATAAAAATAAAATTCAAATCTCAAATTAGGCTAAGTGTTGTTTAAAAGGTAGCACAATGAGATAGAAGTTGTCTATACTAGATTTAGAAGAGTTCTAAATATTGTGACGGATTCTACAAACGAAGGCAGAGCATGTCATTGTTTTGACAATGACTGAGGATGTTAAGTCAAGAGGTTCTTTGAGAACTTGGTGTAGTTCCGACAGAGTCAGAACATTGAAGCTATATTGTGTGTGATAATATTAGTGACATATTTCAGACCGCGGAATTAAGGTTCCACCAGAAGACCAAACTTATTTAATGCCGACTCATTTGGAAATGAGTGATGCGTTGAGACGCAAATGAATTACAAAATACATACGTTTTTGAACGTGTCAGATCCGTTGACTAAAACCTCTCCCGTGAGCAAAACATGATAAAGCACCGGAAGGCCAAGGTGTTATATCTTTACAAATGTAAACTAGATTATTGACTCTAGTGCAAGTGGGAGACTGTTGGAGATATGCCCAAGATGCAATAATAAAATGGTTATTATAATATATCTTTGTGTTTATGATAATGTTTACATACCATGCTATAATTGTATTAACCGAAACATTGATACATGTGTGTTATGTGAACAACAAGGAGTCCCTAGTAAGCCTCTTGTATAACTAGCTTGTTGATTAATAGATGATCATGGTTTCGTGATCATGAACATTGGATGTTATTAATAACAAGGTTATGTCATTATATGAATGATGTAATGGACACACCCAATTAATCATAGCATAAGATCACGTCATTAAGTTATTTGCTATAAGCTTTCGATACATAGTTACCTAGTCCTTTCGACCATGAGATCATGTAAATCACTTATACCGGAAAGGTACTTTGATTACATCAAACGCCACTGCGTAAATGAGTGGTTATAAAGGTGGGATTAAGTATCCGGAAAGTATGAGTTGAGGCATATGGATCAACAGTGGGATTTGTCCATCCCGATGACGGATAGATATACTCTGGGCCCTCTCGGTGGAATGTCGTCTAATGTCTTGCAAGCATATGAATAAGTTCATAAGAGACCACATACCACGGTACGAGTAAAGAGTACTTGTCATGAGACGAGGTTGAACAAGGTATAGAGTGATACCGATGATCAAACCTCGGACAAGTAAAATATCGCGTGACAAAGGGAATTGGTATCGTATGTGAATGGTTCATTCGATCACTGAAGTCATCGTTGAATATGTGGGAGCCATTATGGATCTCCAGATCCCGCTATTGGTTATTGGTCGGAGTGAGTACTCAACCATGTCCACATAGTTCGCGAACCGTAGGGTGACACACTTAAGGTTTGATGTTGAAATGGTAGAACTTGAATATGGAATGGAGTTCGAATATTTGTTCGGAGTCCCGGATGAGATCCTGGACATCATGAGGAGTTCCGGAATGGCCCGGAGAATAAGATTCATATATAGGAAGTCATATTCCAAGTTTGGAAATGATCCGGTGCATTTATGGCAGGTTCTAGAAGGTTCTAGAAAAGTCCGGAAGAAATCACCATGGAAAGTGGAGTCCCGGAGGGACTCCACCATGCATGGCCAGCCAACCCTAAAGGGGAGGAGTCCAAGGTGGACTCCCCAAGGGTGGCCGGCCAACCCCACCTAAGGAAAAGGTGGGAGTCCCACCTTGGGTAGGACTCCCTACTTGAGTAGGTTTCCCACATATGGGAGGTTTTAGTGTTGGGGTCTTATTCGAAGACTTGGACTAGAACTCTTGGGGCTTCCACCTATATAATGAGGGGCATAGGAGAGGGGGCAAAAACACCACAAGCCCATAGCTTGGCCGCACCCCTAGGTGGCCGGCCACCCCCTCTCCCAAACCCTAGCCGTCCCCTCTCTCCTCCTCTTCTCCCGCACGCTTAGCGAAGCTCCGCCGGAGATCTCCACCGCCACCGCCACCACGCCATCGTGCTGCCGGATTCAAGGAGGAGCTACTACTTCCGCTGCCCGCTGGAATGGGGAGAAGGACGTCGTCTTCATCAACACCGAACGTGTGACCGAGTACGGAGGTGCTGCCCGATTGTGGCACCATGATCAAGATCTTCTACGCGCTTTTGCAAGCGGCAAGTGATCGTCTACCGCAGCAATAAGAGCCTACTCTTATAGGCTTTGGAAATCTTCAAGGGTTAGTCTCGTTCATCCCCTCGTTGCTCCCATCTTCTAGATTGCATCTTGGCTTGGATTGCATTCTCGCGGTAGGAAATTTTTTGTTTTCTATGCAACGAATCCCTACACAAACAAAAGAAAGCCGATGATGAGACATCGGCTGGCACAAACATGGTGTTCATCCTTCCGGCGGAGTTTTGTGCTCCTAGAACAGAAGAGGCATCTGTGGCACAACTTGACTGCGGCCCACGGCCAGTTATCTTTGAGAAGCCACGAGAAAGGAGCTACAGACATCTGAAGGCCCTGTACTTACGAGGTTATATCAATGGGCAGCCTGTCAACAAGATGCTGGTTGATACCAGAGCGGCAGTCAACATCATGCCATACTCCATGCTACGTCGGTTGGGACGCTCTAGCTCGGATCTGATCAAGACCAACGTTACACTGAGCGATTTCAACGGCCAAGCATCAGAAGCACAAGGTGTTCTCAACGTGGATCTGACCGTAGGAAGGAAAACCATCCCTACGACATTCTTCATTGTCGATAGTAAGAGCACCTACGCTGTCCTGCTTGGGAGAGATTGGATCCACGCCAACTGTTGCATTCCATCCACAATGCACCAATGCCTAATACAATGGGATGGAGATGAAGTAGAGATCGTCCATGCAGATGACTCAGCCGAGATCTCAACGGTTGGCATGAACATTTGGGAGACGGCAGGCCAAGAGCCACTCTCCGGAGTCAATTTGGACGACTGCGAGCGCATCGACGTGACAAAAAACGGGGTGAGGCTGGTCTTATCCACCGGCCTGACCGTATAACAAGAGCAAAGGCTATGGACGTACGCGGCAAAGCCGATCCCTGTGATCGGCCCCAAAAGATAAAAAGTGATGATCTTGTCTCAAGCATGTCACGTAGTCATAGTAAAGCACAAACAAGATGTAAACCTTCATTAAGCAATGCAATCAAAATGGGGGCCGATTCCAGCAATCGGCCCATATTATCCTCGCCATACGTTTTGCCTGTGCTGAGCATCGATCTAACAGGAGACGGAAAGCTAGGGTATGGGTTTACATCGGCTGATGAGCTAGAAGAAGTCGACATTGGTTCTGGGGATAAGCCACGACCAACTTTTATCAGCAAGAAGTTAGATCCACATCTCAGGAGCCAGATGATAGCTCTGTTAAAAGAATATCCAGATTGTTTTGCATGGGACTACACAGAGATGCCTGGGTTAGACAGGAGCATCATTGAGCATCGGCTCCCTCTCAAGAAGGGATTTCGGCCATTCCAACAACGAGCACGTCAGATGAAGGCCGAAATTCTAGAAGAAGTCAAGAAAGAGATCGAGAAAATGTTGGCCGCCGGGTTCATTAGGCCATGCAGGTATGCTGAATGGATTTCCAATATCGTACCTGTAGAGAAGAAGGATGGCCGATGGCGTGTCGCCATAGATTTTCGAGATCTCAACAGAGCCACTCCAAAGGATGAATATCCAATGCATGTGGCAGAAACATTGATCAATGCAGCTGCTGGCCATAAGGTGTTAAGTTTCATGGATGGCAATGCCGGCTACAACCAAATTTTCATGGCTCCAGAAGATATACACAAGACTGCATTCATAGTACCAAGATCAGTAGGCTTGTTTGAATATGTGGTCATGACTTTTGGGTTAAAGAATGCCGGTGCAACATACCAAAGAGCCATGAATTATATTTTTCATGATCTGATCGGCAAGTTGGTGGAAATCTACATCGATGACGTGGTGGTCAAGTCTGTCTCCATAGAAGGACACTTGGATGATTTGCGACGCATCCTCGACCGAACTAGAAAATTCGGGCTAAGAATGAATCCGAACAAGTGTGCCTTTGGTGTGACGGCCGGTCAGTTCCTAGGTTTTTTGGTTCATGAACGTGGAATTGAGATCGGCCTGAAAAGTCAGGAGGCAGTGCGTACCATGCAGCCACCTACCACGAAGAAGGAACTCCAATGTCTCATCGGCAAGATCAATTTCGTCCGTCGGTTCATCTCTAATATGTCAGGACGAATAGAGCCGTTTATGGCATTGGTGAAGATTAAATCTGATGACGAATTTCACTGGGGGGCACAACAGCAGCGAGGGCTCGACGAAATTAAACAGTACCTCATGACGCCGCCTGTGTTAGTTCCACCTCAGCAAGACAGACCGTTCTACATCTACTTATCAGTAGCTGATACGTCCATCGCTTCAGTAGTGGTGCAACTTTATGATGGTATAGAAAGGGTTGCATTCTACCTCAGCAGAAGGATGTTGGATGCAGAGACAAGGTATCTCGAGATCGAGAAGTTATGCCTCTGCCTATTCTTCACCTGCACCAAGCTTCGTTACATCTTTCTGACGGCAGAAATTATCATCATATGCAAGTCAGACGTTGTTAAGCACATGCTGTCGGCTCCTGTTTTGAAAGGCCGACTTGGTAAGTGGATGTTTGCGTTATCGGAGTTTGATCTCCGGTATCAGCCTGCGAAAGCAGTCAAGGGACAAGCGTTGGCCCATCTTATAGCTGAACGAATCAATACTAATATAGCAGCACTATCTGTACGTGCATGGGCTATGTTCTTCGATGGACCGGCTTGTGATGATGGTTGTGGCATCGGCATTCTGCTCGTGTCGCCTCGGGGGGCAACATATTCCTTCTCCATCAGGCTATCTACCCCTTGCACCAACAATGTCGCTGAGTATGAGGCAGTACGCAAGGGAATGAAGTTGCTTTTGGAAGCCGGGGCAGAAGCGGTGGAACTTTTTGGAGACTCTAAGTTGGTGATTTCACAGCTCACGGACGAATACAAGTGCGAAAGTGAGTCACTCTTCCCATTATGGATGGAATGTCGTGAGCTGATGACACAATTTCGGTACATCAACTTCAATTGGGTCCCAAGATCTCAAAATACCGAGGCCAACGATCTCGCACAGATGGTGTCGGGCTATAAGGACATACTAGACGGGTCAGAAGTTCAGGTGCAGTTCCTGGAACAGGATGACTGGAGAGCCGATATCTTCAATTACTTGAAGGATTCGGCTCGGGGGGCACCTAAACGGATAAGGTACAAGGCCATGAAATATGTCCTTATAGGAGATGACATGTTCTACAGGACGTTGGAAGGGTTACTACTCAAATGCCTGGGACCAACCGAGTCTAATCGGCTCTTACACGAGGTGCACGAAGGCGCCTGTGGAACTCACCAATCGGCTCATAAGATGAAGTGGCTGATCAGGCGATCAAGGTTTTATTGGCCCACCATGCTTGAGGACTGCTTCAAATACTACAAAGGATGCCAAGCGTGTCAGATGTTCGGGAAGATTCAGATGGTACCCGCATCAGCAATGAACCCCATCGTCAAGCCTTGGCCATTTCGAGGTTGGGGCATGGACATGATCGGCAAAATCCATCCTGCGTCGAGCAAAGGCCACGAGTGGATTTTGGCCATTACAGATTACTTCACTAAATGGGTGGAGGCCGTCCCTATGAAGAAGGTAAAATCGGAAGATGTTATCAAATTTGTGAAAGAGCACGTTATTCATAGATTCGGGATTCCCCAAACCATCACGACCGATGGAGGTTCGGTCTTCACTTCTAAGGAATTCAGAAAATTCTGCGATGATATGGGAATTAAGCTGATCCGATCATCTCCATACTATGCTCAAGCCAACGGGCAAGCGGAAGCGTCCAACCAGAGCCTTATCAAGCTGATCAAGAGGAAGATTGACGAGAACCCTAGGGGTTGGCATGAGGTATTATCGGAAGCTTTGTGGGCCTATTGCATGTCATGCCATGGAGCTATAAAAACTTCGCCATACCAGCTGGTCTATGGGCAGGAAGCCGTATTGCCTTGGGAAATTACGGCTGGATCGAGACGTGTTACGTTTCAAAATGATCTAACAGCTGAAGAATATGCAGCCCTGATGAGTGATACTATTGAGGATGCAACGGAACTTAGACTTTGGTCGTTGGAGAAGATTAAAGAGAACAAAGCCAGGGTAGCTCGCGCATACAATAAGAAGGTGAGACCAAAGGAGTTTCAGGTTGGTGATCTAGTATGGGAAGCCGTGTTGCCATTAGGAACTAAGGATAAAGCATATGGCAAACGGTCTCCTAATTGGCACGGTCCGTACAAAGTCGTCCAGGTTTTGAAGGGTAATGCATACATGCTGGAACAGCTGAACGGTGTTAAATTCCCAGCAGCTGTCAATGGTCAACATCTCAAGAAATATTTCCCAAGCATGTGGGATGACGAACAGTGAAATATGGGGGCCGATGCACAAAATCGGCCAGTAAAAAAAATTATATACAAATCACAGCCGATGCGTAGACATCGACTTTAGAAATATGGATATCAGTACAGCCGATGCACGGACATCGACAAGCCGATGCATAGCCATCGACTCTAGAGGAACAAGCTCAATTGAGCAGGTTAACAGATCAGTTTCAGGTCAGAGACCGTGGCATTTGGGATGATTCTCCCATTGGATTTGCTGAGGAATTGAATCTGTGCGTTCGAGATTTGGGGATGGCCTGGACACAGATTGGACCTGTTTGACCGTGTGGATAGGCAACTGATTTGGCCTTAAATCGCGTTTTATGGTAAAAGCCGATGCCCTGCTATCGGCTCTTTGCGCGTTGACTTCGTTTGGCAATCGGCAAATTTAACGAGAAAGCAAAATCAATAGAGGAATATTTTCTTCATTAATAACGGGGATTTCTTACAAAGAAAGAGCCGATTGCTCAAGGGAGGAAGAACAAAAGAAAGGTCTATTGACCAATCTGCTACTACTACTAGACCTATACTAGTAGATGCTACCCTATGGGCCGTCGCTGCCCTCGTCGTCGCCATCGGAGCTCTCGTCGGCGCTGCTGCCGGCGGGCTCCTCGTCGCTGCTCCAGTAGCCCACATTGGGGCCTCCTCCTCTTCATCATCGTCGTCGTCGTCGTCGTCATCTGACCCGGCGCGGAAGCGTTTCGCCAGCGGGTAGTCCTCGAGGGAGTCATCGTCCTCCTCTTCTTCCTCCTCCTCGGAGGAAGTGTAGTCGTCCCAGGAGAACGAGTCGTCCTCGCTCTCCGCCTCCAGTTCCCCATCGGCAAGGAACTGGAGGTCATCATCTCCGCTGGTCAAGGATTTGTCCTCCTCTGACCAGACGAAGGAGGCGTGGTCCTCCTGGTCCCACTCCTCTGGGGCGCGTTCGTTGTGCGCCGCCATCGAATCCCACTCCGGCGTGGGTTCACGGGAGGAGGAGGATGAGGAAGAGAAGGATTGGGAAGAGAGATCCGACGAGGCGGAGGAGGAAGAGGAGGAAGACATTGCTACAGGAGATGGGGGTTTCTTGGTGCTGATGGCTAGAACAAAGCAAGGGGATGAAGTGGCGAACTGTTCGGAGCGGTTAAATAAAAGGGGATATAGTGGAGGTTTAATGCCACAGCAGTTTCCGAGGAAGTGGTGCCAAAAGAAAAAAAACAAAACTGTCAGATCACGCGGAGAAGTTGAGAAGGCAGGGCATCATGATGAAGGATACTGCGATGGTTCTGCTCTGCCACGACATGACCCGACGAAGAAAAAGCAGAGTGGTTTTGGAATTATCATTGCCAAAACCAGGGGGCATGTGTTATCACCAGAATTTAACCGGATCAGAGGTGGGCCGTGATTAAGATGGGCTTGGAGAATATACACGGAAAATATACATGAATCGGCCTTGTACAAGAAGTTTGGGCTAGTTTGCCCGTGTATCTGTAAATATAGTAGGATACGTGCCGGTTAGGATTAAAAGGTAGAATTTGGCTCGTACACGGTTGGGATTATTCCCACGTTAGAAAGTCTACGAACTATAAATATGTATCTAGGGTTATTGAGAAGGAGGACGATCACGTTCACAACAAACCAATCTAGGCGCATCGCCACCCCTTGTTTCGAGGGTTTCTTCCGGGTAAGCACCATGCTGCCTAGATCGCATCTTGCGATCTAGGCAGTATACGTTTATTCGTTGTTCATGCGTTGCTCGTACTGAAGCCTTGTTGATGGCGAGCAACGTAGTTATCGTAGATGTGTTAGGGTTAGCATTGTTCTACCGCGATATATGCTTTTATCTATGCTACCCTTAGACATCTAGCTGCCTTTACACCTATCTTAGGTGTAAGGGCAGCACCTTGCTTGATCCTTGTTTAGTAGATCCGATCCGTTATGATTGCTCCTTGTTCTTCAAGGATTAGTTTAATATCTACATAGTTAGGCCTTGCAAACGGGTTGAAGGATCCAGTAGCGCGTAGGGTGTAGTTTGCTAGCCCTAGAGAAGATGTTCCGGGAATCAACTCCATGTTGGTTTTTAGGCCTTATCTAGGGCTGGTTTATTATCATCTTGCGTGGCTGCCAGGCTCAATCACGTGTAGGATGTTCCGATTATGTGGTGAAAACCCTAAATCGTCGTAGGTCGTTTTAGCTTAATATTGATCAAGCAGGACCACCATGTAATCGTAGACCTCGTACGAATCATGGATGAATCGGCTCCTTGAGCCGATTCACAGGGCAACCTGAGAGCCGATCGAGGCTCGTATTTAATGTTTACGTGTATGCCATGCAGGAAACTAAGAGAAGCAATCCATCACCTTCCTGACCAGGTATAGGTCAGGTGGCACACCCTTGCACCAGCATCGGACGTGCGTGCCGGAGCTTTGCGGGCCGTCGCTCGAGGGACCAGGGCCAGCCGCAGTTCTGGGAGCCTCCCGGCTCTACGTGTTGCCCGTCGCTACTCGCCGGTGGGTTTCGGACGTCAACACCCACTCGCCGTCGCGCGGCCTACACCGGCCTCGGTTACTCGCAGTCGCGCGCCCTACTACTGGCCGCCGGATGGGCCGTCGCCGTCGTCGAAGAGGGAGCGCTTCTTGCACTCCGCGCGCCGCGCACGGCGGCGAACGGACATCTCGTCCCACAGGGCCGTCACCGTCGCAAAGGCCACCTTCGTAGCCGCCGCCTCCACCGTCGCCCGGGCCTCCTCCTCTGCCGCCGCCTGGACCGCCGCCGCCGCCCGGGCCTCCTCCTCCGCCGCCGCCGCGTCCTCCTCCGCCTGGACCGCCGCCTGGATCGCCGCCACGTCGGCGACGAAGCGGGCCCTGTCCCTAGCCGCCGCCACAGCTTCGTCCCTGGCGGCGATGGCGACCTCCAGCTCCCGGTTCTCCTGCTCGACCCGCGCGGGAGAACGGCCCCTACGCTGGAGCGAGTCCAGGTCGGAGCACATTAACCCCCTAGCCATGGCCGTCGCATAGCCGGCGGCTTCCTCCTCGCGCCACCAAAGCCTGGCGGCGCTGGGCGTCCCCTGCCAGGGACTCGAAGGACGCGAGCAGAACCCGCTGGTCACCGGCGCACTCGAAGCGCCTGGGCACGGGGGGGGGGGGTCGTCGTCCGCGATGTCGTGGATGACGGCGTCGGCCGGAGGGGCCGCGAGGGCCGCCCGCGCCTCCGCGAGCTCGGCCCTGGCGTTGGCGAGCTCGGCCATGGCGTTGGCGATCTCCGCCCTGGTCGCCGCGAGGCGCCCTTCCACGCGCTCTGCCGCCTCCGCGACCTCCGCCTCCGCCTCCGCGACCTCCAGGTCCAGCTGCTGGGCCTCAACGCCGGCGGCAGCTACCTCGTCCTCCTCCTCCTCCGGGTGGAGCTGGCGGCAAATGTCAACAACTTGCTCCCAACTCATGTGGTCCGCCATGGATGGATGGTAGTGTGAGGTGTGCCCGTCGCACCCGGCGGTGTCCACCGTATGTAGCCACGGCGGGGCGGGAAACGGCGTTGGCGCGTAGGGCGTTTCCCGCGCGCGCGAAACGCCGGCGAAACTTGCGAATGTATTGGGCGCGCGTGGGAACGATCGTCGTCGCGCGGGAACAGTTAATCACCGGCGGCAGTCCTCGACGGGACGTAAAACGCCATTAACGACCTTGACGCTGTCCCCGGATAAAATATACGTCCGCACCACTGGAGCTACCCCCGACGCAAACGGTCGCACTGGGCCACAACGCGTCCGCGGGCCGACGCAAACGGACATTTCGAACGTCCGAAATGCGTCGCGCCGCTGGAGATGCCCTAATAGTAAAGACAATGCACGGTTCGAACAACGAGTTCAATCAAACAACTCTTTTTTTGAGACTGCGTCGCTGGTTGCTTTTTTTAGCTCCAAAAACACTCTCCAACAGCCAAACATGGCGCCTCTCCTCCAAGAGGACACTATACCTAGCAAGCTTATGTGCCTCCTTGTTTGATCTCCGTGGCTCGTGCGCAAACGACAGCTCCTTGAAATCTCCTTCTGTCTCCTTGATCTCTCCAACAACGTGTGCATAAAGCCCTATTGTTCCCTGTCACAAACTCGCAATGACGCTGCTCCAATCACTCGCAATTTTTACCCTCCTTGCTCCGATGTCTAGAGCTAAGGCAATTCCCTCCCTGCAAGCAAGAGCCTCAAGGGTCTCCGGGTCGGTATTCCCAGGGAAAACAACAGCCGAAGCGCCCATGTATCTCCCTTCATCATCCCGCGCAATGGCAGCTACTGCATCACTGCCCGATGTCTTCCTCACCGCAGCATCCACATTGATCTTCATAGCTCCATGCGGAGGTGGGATCCACGTCTGAGGCCGCGTGACTTGCACCATTGTACTATCCGCCGGCTTCGTCGCTGCTTGGCCAAGGTCCTTCAGAAAATTCTCCACGAAACAGTGCACATATAAAGGGATCTGGAACACCTGCTCGTGGATTGCCTTCCGCCGTGCATGCCAAATCGCCCACAGGGTAACAAACACCCTTGTTTGATTCTCATGGTTAAGGGTGGCCATCATGGACGCCAGCCAAACCCTAGCCTCTCCTTCTTCCGCGTGCATATGTTCCGTGACTTCTTCGTCGACTAAAGCCCACACACACCGTGACATCGTACAATCAAGCAAAGCATGCCGCCAAGAGTCTTGTGATCCACACATTTGACACAGATCATTGTCCGCCATTTTCCTTTTGAACCGCACCTCGTTCGTAGGCAACGATTGCTTCGCGAGCCTCCACATGAAGACCTTGACCTTTGATGGTACTTTCGTGCGCCATAGATCGGCCATTGCTTCTCCGTTTTAGCCGTATCCGAGCTAACGGGTCTACCGTCCAGTCATGCCTCTCGTCGCTCCCTTGTGCAAACGAGCATCTTATATGCCGAGCGAACCGAGAAGACACCTCTTCGCTCGTAGTGCCAAGCCCATAAATCACTAGCTTGTCTTGTGCAGATCGGAATCTGCAGTATCGCCTCAACGTCCATAGGCAGCATATGATGCCTCGGTTTTTCTTCCTTCCACCTCGTATTGCTCAGATCCAGAAATTCTGAAACTCGCGCCGGAGGTACGTCGGCATTGTCTGTCAGGCATGCCAAAGGGCGCATCATGCCATCTCTTGGTATCCACTGCTCATTCCATGGGCCAGTGTCTAGTCCATTCCCTATCCTCCGAATGAGCGGCTTACTTTCTTACTAGTGGTATTAATCATTCCATCTCCTGGTTGCAGCAGTTTGATTTGGTGATGGACCTTGCACTTTATTTCTGCTCTCTACAATGTCAGAATCATGAACTACCCTCAAAGTATAATTCATTCGTTAAGACAATGCTTTGACAGACAATTTACATTGTGTTAATATGTTTGTGATTTTAAAAATTATAATAATTATTTACTGCTTTTGAACAATGAATCTTATAACATACTCCACAAATGACGTTAACAGTGTGTGAACATCTTGTCCAGTGCTTCCTCAATGCTCTCTTTCAAATCCAGCAGGTCCTAAGAGCATCTCCAACACGCGCTCGAAATTTTGGCGCTGTAAAATCACTTTACAACGCGCTCCATCCACGTTTTATGCGTGAGAATATATTCACCTCCAGCAGAAACTCTAAATCTTGAAGCTGTAAAAATTGTTAGTTGTTTCTGCACGCGATTTATACAGTGTGCTCTTTCCGGTGCAGTAGATATAGTGCACGACATAGCGCTTTTGCCCCAAGCTGTATTTTACAGCGCCGGTTGCAGCACCTGTTGGAGTATTATTTTACGCTCACGCACTAAACCAGACACTTTTTTGGATACAGCGCCGGATTGAGCGTCTGTTGGATATGCTCTAAATCTCCATCACTCTGGACCATAGTATCCTCGCAGCCAACATTACAAAGAAGGCAGGCACACTCTGATTAAAAGTACTTCCTTCGATCCATAGTAAGTGTTCAAAATCTAGTATTTTCTCCTGTTCATATTAATTGATTTAACTTTATCTAGATACAAATATATCTAGTTAATAAACACGCCTAGATATATCCATATCAAGTAATTTGGATCGGGGGAGTACTTAATTAACGGGGGTGATGTTTTGACTCATGAGTGCATATGCTCCCTTTATTCTGAAATACATCCTCGATACATTTTAAAATATAAAAAACTCAAACGACAAATTCGTGTGAACATACTCACATGCAACGTGTGCCTAAAGCCTTTTCATAAAAATTGACTTATTGTTTGGGCTGTATAAAAAAAAGGTGAAATTTGGTGCTAAAATTATAGCTTTTTGTGAGACATGTTGTGTCTTTCTTACATCGATCACAAAAATATTGTTTTTCCGCGTAAACTATATTAACGTGGATGGATTATCGAGACGTACTTGCAACAAAAAATTGTTTTATTTTTAAAAAATTAGAAATATGTTTTTTTAATAGAGGGAGCATATGCCCTAGGGAGCTAAATTTAATGCTTCTAAGTTAATTTAGTAAAGTAATAAATTGTCGACATTTATTATGGATCTCTTTTTAGAACATAGCTAGTGCCAATAAACTATGGAAGAAAAATTGAGTGTGACCCTTTTTTTGTGAAACAAAGTACAGATGTAGACGCTCACATATACGCACATACATCAAAGGGTATTGAGATTGACGAAGTCACCACGGACGTCCCGCTGTCATATTTAGTAAGACACCAAAGTGTCAAACCTGAAGTTTGAACTCTCGTGGGCTAGGGTGCAACTGCTCTCCTAACCGCCTAATGACAGATTGGTTCTCAAAAATTGAGAATCAACCTGTCATGTGTGTTGTAGTATCAAGAGAAGAGACACAAAGAAGTAGACCAAATGAATCTCGTGTTTCATTGCAATGTGGGAGACCCACTTATATACAACCATGAAGGGGTGTGTTGGGGAGACACTTCTTCCCCAACACACACCTTCTGTGAGGCATGCCCCCCCCCCCAAACAATTGAGCACATATTTTATTTCACAACACACTCCTTGATTAATTCGTCATCTGTATATTGCAATCTAAAAACTCCTCCTAAAAAAATCCCGTGGGAAAAATTGAGGAGTAAGATTATAATGATATGCCAATGAAAACTCCTTAAAAAACCCATTGAAAAAATATAAGGAGAAACCATATGGAATATGCCCGCACTTGTATTATATTGTCTCATTAAAAACCTTGTATGAGAAACCTTAGGGAAAACTCATAAAGGAAAAAAGAGTAAAATGTGAGTGATCGGAAAATCATCAGTGAGTTATAACTAGGGATTTTACTCCCCCTCAACATTGCAAACCTAAAGGTTATCTCACACCAATTCCACAAACTTAATTATAGAATACAACTGTTGGTAGAGATATTGTGAATATCACAATATTTTTTTTTGCAAATTACCCTCGTACATTTCTGTAATTTATGAGGATAAATATAACTCATAAGTAATACAGGTGACATTATCTTGGTAGATAATGATAGGTGATTCGAATGATTCTCCACATGTGGCCAATCATTTTGCGAATTCATACACTTCTTGTGATGCTTGAAAGGACGAGATGTCGCCTAGAGGGGTGAATAGGCTTTTAAAAAAACTCTTACGGATTTGGCTTGTAAGAATGCGGAATTAAACTATGTTTATTCTACAAGCACAAACACTAAATATGCTAGGCTCAACTACGTGCAACAACAACAACTAGAGCTAAGCAAGATAGGCACAATATATATATGAACAACAAGTGATAGCAAGATATAATAGATACTTCAAGCTCGATGACTATCACAAGGAATGTAAAATCGGGTATAGAAATAACCGAGCCATGCGGAGACGAAGATGCATTCCCGTGTTCCCTTCCTTTGCAAGAATGTACGTCACGTTTGGAGAGGTGGAGGTCCCACGAAGGATTCCCCAACGCCACGAAAGCTCACCTTCTCCGAGCCAAAGCCACGAAGGATAATGGCCCTTTCCTTATGGTTACCATTTCCTCCACTCCGGAGATGGCAAGCTCCACAACCACTTCACAAGCTCCATGAAGGAGAAGCCCGGGCCTCTTCACAACCTTCCACGAAGAGGTCACCGGGACAGCCACCAAGCCAACTAGGAGGTCACCCTCCAAGAGTAACAAGCTCACGGTCTCTCACTCGAACTAATCGTGGTGGAGAGCTCAACACTATGCAATGATGCAAAGCAACAACACCAAAGGTGTTCAAATCCTTCATACTCATATTGCTGGAGATATGCCCAAGAGGCAATAATAAAAGTGGTTATTATATATCTTTGTGTTTATGATAAATGTTTATATACCATGCTATAATTGTATTAACCGAAACATTGATACATGTGTGTTATGTAAACAACAATGAGTCCCTAGTATGCCTCTTAACTAGCTTGTTGATTAATAGATGATTAGTTTTATAATCATGAACATTGGATGTTATTAATAACAAGGTTATATCATTGTATGAATGATGTAATGGACACACCCAATTAAGCGTAGCATAAGATCACGTCATTAAGTTATTTGCTATAAGATTTCGATACATAGTTACCTAGTCCTTTCGACCATGAGATCATGTAAATCACTTATACCGGAAAGGTACTTTGATTACATCAAACGCCACTGCGTAAATAGGTGGTTATAAAGGTGGGATTAAGTATCCGGAAAGTATGAGTTGAGGCATATGGATCAACAGTGGGATTTGTCCATCCCGATGACGGATAGATATACTCTGGGCCCTCTCGGTGGAATGTCGTCTAATGTCTTGCAAGCATATGAATAAGTTCATAAGAGACCACATACCACGGTATGAGTAAAGAGTACTTGTCAGGAGACGTGGTTGAACAAGGTATAGAGAGATACCGATGATCAAACCTCGGACAAGTAAAATATCGCGTGACAAAGGGAATTGGTATTGTATGTGAATGGTTCATTCGATCACTAAGTCATCGTTGAATATGTGGGAGCCATTATGGATCTCCAGATCCCGCTATTGGTTATTGGTCGGAGAGAGCTCTCAACCATGTCCACATAGTTCGCGAACCGTAGGGTGACACACTTAAGGTTTGATGTTGTAATAGTAGAACTTGAATATGGAATGGAGTTCGAAGTATTGTTCGAAGTCTCGGATACGATCCTGGACATCACGAGGAGTTCCGGAATGGTTCAGAGAATAAGATTCATATATAGGAAGTCATTTTATAAGTTTGAAAATGATCCGGTGAAATTTTGGAAGGTTCTAGAAGGTTCTAGAAAAGTCCGGAAGAATTCACTTTGGAAGGCGGAGTCCCGGTGGGACTCCACCACCCATGGCCGGCCAACCCTAGAGGGGGAGTCCAAGGTGGACTCCACCAAGGGGGCCGGCCACCCCCCCACATGGAAGGGTGGGAATCCCACTTGAGGTGGGAGTCCCACCTTGGGTAGGTTTCCCTACACATGGAAGGTTTTGGGTTGGGGTCTTATTCGAAGACTTGTAGTCCAACACTTGGGGGTTTCACCTATATAATGAGGAGCAAGGGGAGGGGGCCGGCCACACCAAAGCCATTGTGGCCGCACCCCCTCATAGTGGCCGGCCACCTCCCCTCTCTCAAACCCTAGCCGCCCCCCTCTCCTCCACCTCTCCCGCAACGCTTAGCGAAGCTCCGCCGGAGATCTCCATCGCCACCGCCACCACGCCATCGTGCTGCCGGATTCAAGGAGGAGCTAATACTTCCGCTGCCCGCTGGAACGGGGAGAAGGACGTCGTCTTCATCAACACCGAACGTGTGACCGAGTACGGAGGTGTTGCCCGATTGTGGCACCGTCAAGATCTTCTACGCGCTTTTGCAAGCGGCAAGTGATCGTCTACCGCAGCAACAAGAGCCTCATCTTGTAGGCTTTGAAAATCTTCAAGGGTGAGTCTCGATCATCCCCTCGTTGCTCTCGTCTTCTAGATTGCATCTTGGCTTGGATTGCGTTCTCGCGGTAGGAAATTTTTTGTTTTCTATGCAACGAATCCCTACAGTGGTATCAGAGCCGTGTCTATGCATAGATGGTTGCACGAGTAGAACACAATGGTTTTGTGGGCGTTGATGCTTTTGTTGTCTTTAGTTTGAGTACTTTGCATCTTTGTGGCATAGTGGGATGAAGCGGCTCGGGCTAACTTTACATTACCGCGTTCATGAGATTTGCTCCACGCTTGACATGCAACTTGTATTGCATAAGTGGCTTTGCGGGTGTCTGTCTCTCCTACTATAGTGAAGATTCAATTTACTCTTCTATTGACAACACTAGTATCACTGTTGTGGTTCATGTTCGTAGGTAGATTAGATCTTACTCGAAAACCCTAAACCACGTAAAATATGCAAACCAAATTAGAGACGTCTAACTTGTTTTTGCAGGGTTCGGTGATGTGATATGGCCATAATGTGATGATGAATATGTATGAGATGATCATTATTGTATTGTGGCAACCGGCAGGAGCCTTATGGTTGTCTTTAAATTTCATGTTGAGTAGTATTTCAAAGTAGTTGTAATAGTTGCTACATGAGGTGAACAACCATGAAGACGGCGCCATGGACCCTGACGCTACGCCGACGATGATGGAGATCATGCCCGTTGATGATGGAGATCATGTTCGTGCTTTGAATATGAAGATCAAAGGCGCAAAGACAAAAGGGCCATATCATATCACATATGAACTGCATGTGATGTTAATCCTTTTATGCATCTTATTTTGCTTAGATCGCGACGGTAGCATTATAAGATGATCCCTCTCACTAAAATATCAAGATAATAAAGTGTTCATCCTTAGTAGCACCGTTGCCAAGACTTGTCATTTCGAAGCATCTCGTGATGATCGGGTGTGATAGAATCAACAAGTGCATGCAACGGGTGCAAGACAGTTTTGCACATGCGGATACTAAGGTGGCCTTGATGAGCCTAGCATGTACAGACATGGTCTCGGAACACGTGATACCGAAAGGTAGAGCATGAATCATATGATTGATATGATGAACACTTTGAGTGTTCGCCATTGAAATTACATCTTGTCTCGTGATGATTGATGCGTGTAGTTGACACGTCCGTTGGGAACCCCAAGAGGAAGGTGTGATGCGCACAGCGGCAAGTTTCCCTCAGTTAGAAACCAAGGTTTAATCGAACCAGTAGGAGTCAAGAAGCACGTTGAAGGTTGATGGCGGCGAGATGTAGTGCGGCGCAACACCGGAGATTCCGGCGCCAACGTGGAACCTGCACAACACAACCAAAGTACTTTGCCCCAACGAAACGAGTGAGGTTGTCAATCTCACCGGCTTGCTGTAACAAAGGATTAACCGTATTGTGTGGAAGATGATTGTTTGCGAGAGAAAACAGTAAAAACAAGTATTGCAACAGATTTGTATTTCAGTATAAAAGAATGGACCGGGGTCCACAGTTCACTAGAGGTGTCTCTCCCATAAGATAAAAGCATGTTGGGTGAACAAATTACAGTCGGGCAATTGACAAATAGAGAGGGCATAACAATGCACATACATGACATGATAAGTATAGTGAGATTTAATTGGGCATTACGACAAAGTACATAGACCGCCATCCAACTGCATCTATGCCTAAAAAGTCCACCTTCGGGTTATCATCCGAACCCCTCCGGTATTAAGTTGCAAAGCAACAGACAATTGCATTAAGTATGGTGCGTAATGTAATCAACAACTACATCCTTGGACATAGCGCCAATGTTTTATCCCTAGTGGCAACGAGCACAACACAACCTTAGAACTTTCATCACATTGTCCCAGGTGTCAATGCGGGCATGAACCCACTATCGAGCATAAGTACTCCCTCTTGGAGTTAAAAGTAAAAACTTGGCCAGAGCCTCTACTAGAAACGGAGAGCATGCAAGATCATAAACAACACATATGTAATAACTTGATAATTAACATGACATGGTATTCTCTATCCATCGGATCCCGACAAACACAACATAGAGAATTACAGATAGATGATCTTGATCATGTTAGGCAGCTCACAAGATCCAACAATGAAGCACAATGAGGAGAAGACGACCATCTAGCTACTGCTATGGACCCATAGTCCAGGGGTGAACTACTCACTCATCACTCCGGAGGCGACCATGGCGGTGTAGAGTCCTCCGGGAGATGAATCCCCTCTCCGGCAGGGCGCCGGAGGAGATCTCCAGAATCCCCCGAGATGGGATCGGCGGCGGTGGCGTCTCAGTAAGGTTTTCCGTATCGTGGTTTTTCGCCTCAGGGGTTTCGCGACGGAGGCTTTAAGTAGGTGGAAGGGCAGAGTCGGGGGCCAGACGAGGGGGCCACACCATAGGGCGGCGCGGGCCCCCCCTGGGCCGCGCCGCCACGTGGTGTCGCCACCTCGTGGCCCCACTTCGTGTGTTCTTCGGTCTTCCGGAAGCTCCGGTGGAAAAATAGGCCCTCGGGTCTTCGTTTCGTCCAATTCCGAGAATATTTCGTTACTAGGATTTCGAAACCAAAAACAGCGAGAAAACGAGAACCGGCACTTCGGCATCTTGTTAATAGGTTAGTTCCGGAAAATGCACGAATATGACATAAAGTGTGCATAAAACATGTAGGTATCAACAATAATATGGCATAGAACATAAGAAATTATCGATACGTCGGAGACGTATCAAGCATCCCCAAGCTTAGTTATCGCTCGTCCCGAGCGAGGTAAAACGATAACAAAGATAATTTCTGAAGTGATATGCCATCATAATCTTGATCATACTATTTGTAAACATATGTAGTGGATGCAGCGATCAAAACAATGGTGATGACATGAGTAAACAGGTGAATCATAAAGCAAAGACTTTTCATGAATAGTACTTCAAGACAAGTATTAATAAGTCTTGCATAAGAGTTAACTCATAAAGCAATAAATCAAAGTAAAGGTATTGAAACAACACAAAGGAAGATTAAGTTTCAGCGGTTGCTTTCAACTTGTAACATGTATATCTCATGGATAATTGTCAACATAGAGTAATACAACAAGTACAATATGCAAGTATGTAGGAATCAATGCACAGTTCACACAAGTGTTTGCTTCTTGAGGTGGAGAGAGATAGGTGAACTGACTCAACATAAAAGTAAAGAGAATGGTCCTTCAAAGAGGAAAGCATCGATTGCTATATTTGTGCTAGAGCTTTTATTTTGAAAACATGAAACAATTTTGTCAACGGTAGTAATAAAGCATATGAGTTATGTACATTATATCTTATAAGTTGCAAGTCTCATGCATAGTATACTAATATTGCCCGCACATTGTCCTAATTAACTTGGACTACCGGATCTTTGCAATGCACATGTTTTGACCAAGTGTCACAATGGGGTACCTCCATGCCGCCTGTACAAAGGTCTAAGGAGAAAGCTCGCATTTTGGATTTCTCGCTTTTGATTATTCTCAACTTAGACATCCATACCGGGACAACATGGACAACGGATAATGGACTCCTCTTTAATGCATAAGCATGTGGCAACAATTATTATTCTCATATGAGATTGAGGATATATGTCCAAACTGAAACTTCCACCATGAATCATGGCTTTAGTTAGCGGCCCAAAGTTCTTCTCTAACAATATGCATGCTCCAACCATGAAGGTGGTAGATCTCTCTTACTTCGGACAAGACGGACATGCATAGCAACTCACATGATATCCAACAAAGAATAGTTGATGGCGTCCCCGTAAACATGGTTATCGCTCAACAAGCAACTTAATAAGAGATAAAGTGCATAAGTACATATTCAATACTACAATAGTTTTTAAGCTATTTGTCCCATGAGCTATATATTGCAAAGGTGAATGATGGAATTTTAAAGGTAGCACTCAAGCAATTTACTTTGGAATGGCGGATAAATACCATGTAGTAGGTAGGTATGGTGGACACAAATGGCATAGTGGTTGGCTCAAGTATTTTGGATGCATGAGAAGTATTCCCTCTCGATACAAGGTTTAGGATAGCAAGGTTATTTGAAACAAACACAAGGATGAACGGTACAGCAAAACTCACATAAAAGTCATATGGTAAACATTATAAGACTCCATACCGTCTTCCTTGTTGTTCAAAACTCAATACTAGATGTTATCTAGACTCTAGAGAAACCAAATATGCAAACCAAATTAGCAAGCTCTAAGTATTTCTTCATTAATGGGTGCAAAGTATATGATGCAAGAGCTTAAACATGAGCACAACAATTGCCAAGTATCAAATTATCCAAGACATTATAGCAATTTACTACATGTATCATTTTCCAATTCCAACCATATAACAATTTAACGAAGATGAAACTTCGCCATGAATACTATGAGTAGAGCCTAAGGACATATTTGTCCATATGCTACAACGGAGCGTGTCTCTCTCCCATAAAGTGAATGCTAGGATCCATTTTATTCAAACAAAACAAAAACAAACCGACGCTCCAAGCAAAGTACATAAGATGTGGCCGAATAAAAATATAGTTTCAGGGAGGAACCTGATAATGTTGTCGATGAAGAAGGGGATGCCTTGGGCATCCCCAAGCTTAGACGCTTGAGTCTTCTTAGAATATGCAGGGGTGAACCACCGGGCATCCCCAAGCTTAGAGCTTTCACTCTCCTTGATCATATTGCATCATACTCCTCTCTTGATCCTTGAAAACTTCCTCCACACCAAACTCGAAACAACTCATTAGAGGGTTAGTGCATAATAAAAATTCACATGTTCAGAGGTGACACAATCATTCTTAACACTTCTGGACATTGCATAAAGCTACTGGACATTAGTGGATCAAATAAATTCATCCAACATAGCAAAAGAGGCAATGCGAAATAAAAGACAGAATCTGTCAAAACAGAACAGTCCGTAAAGATGAATTTTATTAGGCCACCAGACTTGCTCAAACGAAAATTCTCAAATTGAATGAAAGTTGCGTACATATCTGAGGATCATGCTCGTAAATTGGCGTAATTTTCTGAGCTACCTACAGGGAGATAGACCCAGATTCGTGACAGCAAAGAAATCCGGAACTGCGCAAGTAATCCAAATCTAGTACTTACTTTTCTATCAAAGACTTTACTTGGCACAAGAAAACATAAAACTAAGATAAGGAGAGGTTGCTACAGTAGTAAATAACTTCCAAGACACAAATATAAAACAAAGATACTGTAGTAAAAACATGGGTTGTCTCCCATAAGCGCTTTTCTTTAACGCCTTTCAGCTAGGCGCGAAAGTGTATCTCAAGTAACATCGAGAGATGAAGCATCAACATCATAATTTGTTCTAATAATATAATCATAAGGTACCTTCATTCTCTTTCTAGGGAAGTGTTCCATACCTTTCTTGAGAGGAAATTGATATTTAATATTACCTTCCTTCATATCAATAGTAGCACCAACGGTTCGAAGAAAAGGTCTTCCCAATATAATGGGGCAAGATGCATTGCATTCAATATCCAAGACAACAAAATCAACGGGGACAAGGTTATTGTTAACCATAATATGAACATTATCAACTTTCCCCAAAGGTTTATTTTTAGCATTATCAGCGAGATTAACGTCCAAATAACAATTTTTCAATGGTGGCAAGTCAAGCATATCATAGACTTTTTTAGGCATAACAGAAATACTTGCACCAAGATCACATAAGGCATTACAATCAAAATCTTTGACTCTCATTTTAATGATGGGCTCCCAACCATCCTCTAGCTTTCTAGGAATAGAAGTTTCAAGTTTTAGTTTCTCTTCTCTAGCTTTTATGAGAGCATTTGTAATATGTTTTGTGAAAGCCAAATTTATAGCGCTAGCATTGGGACTCTTAGCAAGTTTTTGCAAGAACTTTATAACTTCAGAGATGTGGCAATCATCAAAATCTAAATCATTACAATCTAAAGCAATGGGATTATCATCCCCAAGGTTGGAAAAAATTTCAGCAGTTTTGTCACAAGCGATTCAGCGAGCTTTAGCAGTTTCAGGTAATTTTGCGCGCTTTGCACTAGGAGTAGAAGCATTGCCAACACCAATTATTTTACCATTGATAGTAGGAGGTGCAGCAACATATGAATCATTAGCATTGCTAGTGGTGGTAATAGTCCAAACTTTAGCTACATTTTCCTTTTTAGCTAGTTTTTCATTTTCTTCTCTATCCCACCTAGCACGCAGCTTCAGCCATTAATCTTATATTCTCATTAATTCTAACTTGGATGGCATTTGCTGTAGTAACAATTTTATTTTCAATATCCCTATTAGGCATAACTTTCGATTTCAAAAGATCAATATCATAGGCAAGACTATCAACTCTAGAAACAAGAATATCAATTTTATTGAGCTTTTCCTCAACAGATTTGTTAAAGGAAGTTTGTGTACTAATAAATTCTTTAAGCATGGCTTCAAGTCCAGGGGGTGTATTCCTATTATTGTTGTAAGAATTCCCATAAGAATTAGCATAACCGTTACCATTATTATAAGGATATGGCCTATAGTTATTACTAGAATTGTTCCGATAAGCATTGTTGTTGAAATTATTATTTTTAATGAAGTTTACATCAACATGTTCTTCTTGGGCAACCAATGAAGCTAATGGAATATTATTAGGATCAACATTAGTCCTATCATTCGCAAGCATAGACATAATAGCATCAACTTTATCATTCAAGGAAGAGGATTCTTCAACAGAATTTACCTTCTTACCTTGTGGAGCTCTTTCCGTGTGCCATTCAGAGTAATTAACCATCATATTATCAAGAAGCTTTGTTGCTTCACCAAAAGTGATGGACATAAAGGTACCTCCAGCAGCTGAATCCAATAAATTTCGCGAAGAAAAATTTAGTCCTGCATAGAAGGTTTGGATGATCATCCAAGTAGTCAGTCCATGGGTTGGGCAATTTTTAACCAGAGATTTCATTCTTTCCCAAGCTTGAGCAACATGTTCATTATCCAATTGTTTAAAATTCATTATGCTACTCCTCAAAGATATAATTTTAGTAGGGGGATAATATCTACCAATAAAAGCATCCTTGCATTTAGTCCAGGAATCAATACTATTCTTAGGCGGAGATAGCAACCAATCTTTAGCTCTTCCTCTTAATGAGAAAGGAAACAATTTTAATTTTATAATGTCACCATCTACATCTTTATACTTTTGCATTTCACATAGTTCAACAAAATTATTGAGATGGGCAGCAGCATCATCAGAACTAACACCAGAAAATTGCTCTCGCATAACAAGATTAAGTAAAGCAGGTTTAATTTCAAAGAATTCCGCTGTAGTAGCAGGTGGAGCAATAGGTGTGCATAAGAAATCATTATTACTAGATTTAGATGTGCGCCTTGGCGCACGACCCCGTGAAACGTGTTCTTATATTTATTTTGTGTAACATTAGTAAGGACGCTGAGATGGCGCGATTCTATTCATCCCGTGTATTGTTCCTCGATTGATGGAGCAGTAGAAATTGTCTACTAAGTGTAAAATATGATGGATAATATAAGGGAGGACAGTAACAAAATTAGTGGTGTTAGACATATTTTGTACATAAGTTTCAGAGTAGATAAAGCCGGTAACGTCATTGTATATTTCATCTGGGCAGAGCCAAACGGCGATGTTACACCAACAAAGGACACAGATTCTGATCTATATTTTTATTACTACTGATGAACATGGCTGATGGGCTTTACTATTCGGACTTCCGAGCCTTCATTTTCCCACATCGTTATCCCCGTCGTTGGAGGAGAGGATGAGGACGGGCGAGGACTACTCCGGTGGTGGACTACTCCGGTGGTGGCCTTTTTATTGGTACTGGGAGGGCGGGCGAGGACTACTCCGGTGGTGGCCTTGTTCATGGTAGTATTGTCGGGTTGTCGAAGCGGAGTGGGTCTAGCTGGTCGTCTGAGATGTTGGAGGGGACCTTCGACTCCAGCTCGTCGTCGGGGAGGAGGCCAAAGGGGAGCTCGGCGTGTCTAGCTCCAGCTGCGTGTTAGAGGGCGCGAGGTGAATCTGCGGCTCCGGCTCATCGTCAGAGTGGGCAGGAGGGGTCCGGCACAGGAAGGAGAGATCAGAGTGCGAGATGTGGAGCATGAGGGTGTGTACGTTAGGAGGTGAGAGGCAGAAATTGCAGTGTGGTGATGGACAGAACAGCTCCACCTCCACCAAACGCAGATCAAGTTGGCAGCAATGTCCCTCTCTTCTTCACTGTGAGCTTGTTGTGAAGTAGTTTATGCTGGAATTTAGAATTAAAATTGTGAACATCACATCAATTCTCTTCCTCGTTACGATTATAGTAAATAGGTTTCATTTTAGCTGGCCGGTAGATAAAAAGAGCTAATGAATTGCAGGTAGAACAAATTTTACAAACACTCAATGCTATGTGAATTTTCTAGACCAGTAAGTAGTATAAAGGCAGGAAGTCGAGAGCATAGTATAGAGAAGAGAAACAAAGTAGATTTTCTCTAACACATTGACTGAGAAAATACAGAACACCGTCCTATAGGTAATGGTTGTCTATCCCAAATCATATTATGCATAGAGGCTTACACACCAGCATCAGACAGTAACGGCATCTCAGCACGTATATCAAGCAATAAATTTAGTAGGTGGTATTTCCATTAAGTGAAACTGACATGTTTAGATCAAATCATTATTACACTTGCAACAACTCTATAGCATTTGTACAGACAAAACACACAACCACTCAAACCCTCAGCAGCTATCATTCAGAGTATTAGTCAACAAAAGTACATCAGAAGCAGCAAATATAGAATGAGTACCATCACAGAACTCAGAATCATGGACAACATAGGAAGACAGTTCTGCCAAATGATGATCTAACGAATAAGCCAACATCAGAGTATTCTAAGACCACAGAGCCTGCAGACCCGCCAGGGAATCAGCATCATCCATAAAACGCAAGCATCAGACAAACCATACACATCGAAACCATGGAAGGATTGCCATGTAAACCTAGAGAGGAACACAGAAGAAAACAAAACGAGTAAGAAACAAAGCAAAAGGGGCAACCATTAAATCAACAACCTAAGTCAGAAGATACCTTGCATGTACCCACTCTCCAAACAATTTAATCAACAATCCCGTCGAATTCAGGCTGCTTTTGTATAAAGAAGATAAAAATCCATAGAAGTTGATTATGATTAGTGATAAAGATCCTAAATGTACAGGTAACTGCACTTTGGAGTTAGGTTATCTGACACAATCTTATGAACCCGTCTGATGGAGGGTGTATAAGTTTAATGTTGTAGCATAGATTCCAACATAGATGGATAAAAACATGTGTTGTTCACCTAATACTAATATTGTCCTAACTCCTAAGTCTATTACATAACATAGCTGGTGGAATTTCTAGGTACAATCTACATAAATTTAGTCAAAGTTTAACAACACAATCCTACTACAGGCAACAAAATTGCATAAAACAGTTAGATGATCAAATCGGGTTCACCATAGCTGATAGACAAACATGTGAGACCATGACTTCCAATCAGCTGTGCAAGAATATCAAAAGAAAATCTTGCCTCCACAGAATATAAATAAATTTCTAGACTGCTCAGAGATAAAAACATACATCAAAAAGTATAATTGTATAAACAAATTACTTTATATCGGATTCATCTAGCAGCTGATCCGAGACGTTGATTTTTCTCACTGCCTGCCCCCATGGTGAAACCCTATAAGACGTGAAGTTGAAACAAAACAGACGGTAAATATAACAATTTAAATATCTATTTTTGAGCCATTACCGCAAAAAATTACCGAACCTAACAGTGAGTAAGAAAACAAAGGGCTGAGTGACTTACGAAATATCACCTCACGAACAAAGAATCTGCCACTACCATGAAAAAATACAGGGGTTCCTGCTCCCAATAGACAACTAAAATTTAGACACGGGTACATCAAGGAAATGATCCATATTTGAAATTGCTTCAACATACACTGCATATAAGAGAATAGTAGAGGCACCTGAGTCCAGCGAGGTCACAGTTGAAGGTGAAGAGCGGTGCAGTAATATTCATCATCTTTCTCACGATCTCTTCTATCTCGCCCAACCTTATTACCTCTTATCTGTTGAAGTTGTTGTAGATGATGTTGGTGGTTCCACAACCAAGCTGGCATGACAATTAAGCAAACCTTAAGAAATAAGGAGATTTATTACAAATAAGCATGAGAAAATGTACATAGTATGCAAACAATTACGTCTCCAGATCCCCACTTTTTTTTAAATTACCTCTCCAGATCAAACCAGGAGGAGACGAATCCTGGAACTGAGCTCTATGCACGGATCAATCCTAGACATCTTTGATATCGCTGTTCGATGGATAATGTACCAGGTCACATGAACACAAGGGAGTGGACCAAACAGTACTTTTGCCAAATCAAGAACTCCTAATGGGGTAAAACCAATGAAATTATAATGTTTGCAAGCCTGCATTCTTAGTTGTGCAATGCACACAGAATCAGATTAAAAACCAGAGCAGTAAACAAAAGGGGCATAAGAACGGTAACAAGAAACAATGCATTTGGATCTGATTTAGACTGGGCGTAGTGGTGCACGATATTAATTAACAGACACTTGTAAATAATGTAAGGTAGATTTGGTCCTAGGACTAACAGAAGTACCATGATGTATGGCATAACATAATTAGTGGGAAAGCATAGAAGAATTTGAAAGGAAGAGCTAAATTTCTTTCACCGAGTAAATGACTATGCACTTATAGCTTGAGTTGCCAAAGCGATGAAGAAATTGTGAGAGAACTATTCCCAAATAAATGAGGTTATCTGTAAGTTAGTTTATAGTTTTATTTGAATCATGTTTTGGTCCTGCTAGCAACAAATATGCTCCAGAATCAGGTTGGTGATAGATTATTAATTCTAGCTCAATCTGCAAAAGTAAATCAGAATACAACAAATAATTGAATGGAAATTAAGAAAATATGGGAGTATCCACAGTTACTTTACTTTCCAAACAATACACTTCACGGATTCAAGGCATAGATCACTGATAAGCAACCACATGATATTTTAAAAGCCCAACCACCAAATTTGAAAATTCAAGTTTCAGTATCACTCATTAGGCAGATATATTTATCAGAACCTACAAAATGGAACCACGTCAAAGAAGAGGAGCGTAGATCAGTTTAAAAACAATTAGAAAGATAATAAGAATGGAGTCATAAAATAGAAGATCTGCCTATTTGCCAAATTGAGTTCTCTGTACATACATCCAAGCGTGTCAAATGAGTTAAAATCACGGGGTCGTACTGATTTTCAGCAAGTGAAGACCATTAATTTAAAAAGGTCAGTTTCAAGGTCAAGCAATATACAGATGGGCCGAAAAACAATAGTAGCAACCTGTAAAGCACGAACGATATAGATACAATCTGACGCCATGGTTCCATCACCATTTCTAGAAGCGGCAGAACGATTGTACAATTGTTGTTAGTCCAGGAATACGAACGACAAAAGGGATATTGTGGAGCCGCTTTATACTGAGCAATGACATGTCAGGTATCTCATGTTTGGTATTTCTTGCAACATTGAGAGCTCCTTCTCTTCTAGTTGATTTATTAAGTATAATCAAAATATGACTAATTCATCAAACCTAATGGCTCGTATACAACCAGAGGTTCAAAGTGGCTGCATTGTTTATATAGAAAAAGGAGAAACTAAATGAAAATCCCCACAATATTGTATAAAGGGTAAACTATAATACCTGGCCCAACACCAGCCTAAAAAACTCATATGGAGTAATCTCAATGGACATTTCAAATTTTCATTAGTGCGCTTATTTGGTTTGGTGAGCAAACTTGCCATGATTGATATGAGACCCAACACGAGCCTAAAAATTCAAATGAGCAAACCGAGTGCGGTAGCTGTTGCGATCCATCGTGGCAATCCAGAGTGTGCTAGCTGCAGGCTATGTTGCTAAAGTTCATACAAAGCATAAGAGTCCACGCATAGGGCTGCCGCGGAGGCCAAGCTGTGTTCTCTGCCACGGTTTCACATTCACCACTGCTGGCTAATATACTCCATCGCACTACCATAACACCAAATATGGATCGCCCCAACAGAATGTCATTCACTGGACATGTACAATAGTTCTTTGGGATTGTCCTATTAACCTGCAGATCAAGTGCAGACTAATTTAGGAACAGACTGCAATGCACAAAAAAGACAATATGCACTGTCAAATGTCACTCGAATCAATCTGATACATGTTTGTAAAAGGCACATGACAATGCATACATGCAGTAAAAATATCTAAAAATCTAGAGACATACCAGGAATGCTAAAAGTAACACGATAAGAGAATTTAGAAGATTTTAAGATAGAAACATGGGGCACTGCCATACTCAAAGCATAACTTATCAGATAGGTTGCCCACACATAGGTACAGATAAAACCATAGCTCTATGAGAATATAGAAAAAATGCAAACACAGAACTTGCATTGCTTCTGGCTGGGGACCATATAAAGATATATAATCAGATCTCTAGGTCAAATACCTCACCTCTCTGAAACCTTCTTGGCAAGCTTGGGTAACAACAGATCAGACCCAGCCTCCTTGGCGACATAAAAGTACCAAAGACTATTTTCCAGGCAAACCTGGAAGAAGATAAGAGAATGAATACAACAAAAAGATTCTGAATTTATAAATCTGCAAACGCTAGGCCAGAAATATGGTGATGCACGATTGCAACTAAGAAATATATAAAACACGGATGCTTTAGATGTCCGCAAATATTTAGAAAAACATAAAAGCTACTCTGAAAGGGTTACTGAAAAGTATCACCAGAACAAGTACTGGTCCACAAATATATTAGGTGTTCTCTGAATCCCCTAGCTTGAGGTATTACCTCTACGGATGGTAATTCAAAAGGGGGTTAATTCTTTCCGAAATTTCGTAACAAACCTGCAATGCATTAAAAAAATCAACATTTGTAACAAACCTGCGACCCACCAAGACGACCAGAATTAGTAGCAAACCTGCTATTCTTCATGAAGCAAGTTCAGTAGCCATGAACTTTCTGTTTTTTCTTTAACCGTTGACAAAGTTCGTCGCAAACCTAAAATGCACCCAAATAATGATTAAAGTTGCAGCAGACCATCAATGTACAAAAGAGGATGAAAATTAGCAGCAAACCACCTGTTATCCTTCCTGATGCAACTTCCAACATGGAGGAACTTGTGTTTATACGATAACATCGAGCTTTCTCTTTTGGTGGACATGAGAAGACCGATGACACACAATAGCCCGCAGTAGGTATTATTCCAGGTCATGCATAAACATTTGCAAAGTACTCACATAAAAAGGAATTATTTTGTCAGCAAATACATTTAGAGCTCGCTTCATGCAGTGCTGCAACTTCCACCCTTGCTCCACCTTCGCCTGCTCCGACAGTGGCCGAACGCTGGCCATGAACACTCACACCTCCTCCTCGTGCCCCTGTCATCTCCGACCAAACCAGCAACGCTAGCCTGCTGCTACTGGCAGCAGCAGAACCGACACCTTTGATGCTTCAACCTTCACCATGAAGAAAGATGCAGGAGAGGATGTGTAGAGCCTTCTCGGCACCAGGCTGGGCAACCACCCCACCGGCGAAATCATCTGCCAACGAGCCCTATCCATCAGGCTCCACATGCCTGTTGCAGCGGCTGTTCTCTAGGTTGAACCCCTAGGAGGAACTGCACACCTCACTCCTCATACTGCTGCCCAAGTGGACACGGCCAATCACATCCGATGAGTCATCACTAACGCTCTGAAATTTGATCATTGCGCTATAAATTAGAACCACACATATTCTACCAAATTTGGAAAGTTGGCAGATCATTATATAGCCAATTGAAGAGCTAAACAGAAGGTATTATTTTTTGACGATTTTATGAGACGAGGAAAATCAACTCTCCCCCAAACGTTCTAGATCTATTTTCTTTGTCAAATAATATACATGAAAAAAAATCAGATTGTAAGTCTAACATGGTTAACTAAGATGGTCATTACGTAACAACAATCACTGGAAAAGGCTCAAACCTAACTTCATAGAGAGGTTTTGAGTGGTTACCACAATAAAGATCACCAACTATTTAACTATATATTTCACTGACTCAATTGTCCAGAAAAAGAACTTGCACATATCTTCACAATGAGCTGGGCAAGGATTAATAAAGATGAACAAAATGCATACAAACAGGAATGGAGAAGCTGATTATATATACCTTCACGTTGACCAAATCGAATCTCCCAAATTCCTACCGTACCTCTTCTATCTGAAGTAAAACCAGTAAGCTTCCAAATCAATCAACGGGGAGAAAAATCTCATGGAAAATCTACACACATAGAGATATAGATTGGTGAGTGGGGACAAAGAAGAAGAAATACCAGCTGTTGTAGTTCCTGCACGGAACGTTTGGCAACGCTGGAAATTTTGGAGGAAGGAAAAGATATGGGAGCCTGCCTCGGATCTGGCTCCGACTTTCCCAGTAGCAATTTGTTGGATCCGGTGGAGAAAATAACATCAGGACCCCTGGTCAGGTCGGATCCACCACCACCATGTCCTGGACGAAGATCTGGTGGAGAAGATGACCTTGCCTGGAAGAAGAGGCAGAGGCGTAGGAGACGAAGAGGCTGTTGGTTCCTTCCCAAACACCGCCACCGCCTCGCAGCTCGCCGGCCGTCCCTGTCTTCGCTGCTAGCCGCCACACCATGGTCCCACGGTCTTCTTCCCCAGTCCATCTCCCTCGCGGACATGCCAACCCGCGCTTCCAATCGAGCCGCTGCGGGCGAACCTAAGCGCCGCCGGCGAAGGGAAGGCTCTCGCGCGGTGCAGCAGAACCCGGCGGCGCCGTGGGGAGGAGAGGCTCGCGGGGTGGCGGCTGGGATGGCGGCGCGATGGGAGAAGAGGAGAAGGCCAAAGGCGGATAGGGTTTGACTCGTGGTACCTTTTCCTTTTCCCCTCTCCTTCCGATTCTTTTCCTTTTCTTCTTTAGCTCATCCAATCTTGCAACGACACGTGGCCCAATCGTGGAAGAAGAAGCAAGGCGCTCGCCCAGGCCTTGCGCGCCGAGTGGCATATCGTGGATGGTCTCTCCATGCCCCATGGGGGTGCAACAATCATACCTTTAGATTTGTGCTAGTGAAGTCACACAACTTAGTATTTTCAGGGTTGGCCATTTTAGCAATAGTAAATAAAGCAAACTAGATAAAGTAAATGCAAGTAAACTAATTTTTTGTGTTTTTGATATAGCAAACAAGATAGCAAATAAAGTAAAGCTAGCAACTAATTTTTTTGTGTTTTGATATAATGCAGCAAACAAAGTAGTAAATAAAATAAAGCAAGACAAAAACAAAGTAAAGAGATTGAGAAGTGGAGACTCCCCTTGCGGCGTGTCTTGATCTCCCCGGCAACGGCGCCGGAAATTTGCTTGATGCGTGTAGTTGACACGTCCGTTGGGAACCCCAAGAGGAAGGTGTGATGCGCACAGCGGCAAGTTTCCCTCAGTTAGAAACCAAGGTTTAATCGAACCGAGTAGGAGTCAAGAAGCACGTTGAAGGTTGATGGCGGCGAGATGTAGTGCGGCGCAACACCGGAGATTCCGGCGCCAACGTGGAACCTGCACAACACAACCAAAGTACTTTGCCCCAACGAAACGGTGAGGTTGTCAATCTCACCGGCTTGCTGTAACAAAGGATTAACCGTATTGTGTGGAAGATGATTGTTTGCAGAGAAAACGAGTAAAAACAAGTATTGCAGCAGATTTGTATTTCGGTATAAAAGAATGGACCGGGGTCCACAGTTCACTAGAGGTGTCTCTCCCATAAGATAAAAGCATGTTGGGTGAACAAATTACAGTCGGGCAATTGACAAATAGAGAGGGCATAACAATGCACATACATGACATGATAAGTATAGTGAGATTTAATTGGGCATTACGACAAAGTACATAGACCGCCATCCAAGCTGCATCTATGCCTAAAAAGTCCACCTTCAGAGTTATCATCCGAACCCCCTCCGGTATTAAGTTGCAAAGCAACGGACAATTGCATTAAGTATGGTGCGTAATGTAATCAACAACTACATCCTTGGACATAGCGCCAATGTTTTATCCCTAGTGGCAACAACACAACACAACCTTAGAACTTTCCGTCACTCGTCCCAGGTGTCAATGCAAGCATGAACCCACTATCGAGCATAAGTACTCCCTCTTGGAGTTAAAAGTAAAAACTTGGCCAGAGCCTCTACTAGAAACGGAGAGCATGCAAGATCATAAACAACACATATGTAATAACTTGATAATTAACATGACATGGTATTCTCTATCCATGGGATCCCGACAAACACAACATAGAGAATTACAGATAGATGATCTTGATCATGTTAGGCAGCTCACAAGATCCAACAATGAAGCACAATGAGGAGAAGACGACCATCTAGCTACTGCTATGGACCCATAGTCCAGGGGTGAACTACTCACTCATCACTCCGGAGGCGACCATGGCGGTGTAGAGTCCTCCGGGAGATGAATCCCCTCTCCGGCGGGGTGCCGGAGGAGATCTCCAGAATCCCCCGAGATGGGATCGGCGGCGGCAGCGTCTCAGTAAGGTTTTCCGTATCGTGGTTTTTCGCCTCAGGGGTTTCGCGACGGAGGCTTTAAGTAGGCGGAAGGGCAGAGTCGGGGGCCAGACGAGGGGGCCACACCATAGGGCGGCGCGGGCCCCCCCTGGGCCGCGCCGCCACGTGGTGTCGCCACCTCGTGGCCCCACTTCGTGTGTTCTTCGGTCTTCTGGAAGCTCCGTGGAAAAATAGGCCCCTGGGTGTTCGTTTCGTCCAATTCCGAGAATATTTCGTTACTAGGATTTCTGAAACCAAAAACAGCAGAAAACAGGAACTGGCACTTCGGCATCTTGTTAATAGGTTAGTTCCAGAAAATGAACGAATATGACATAAAGTGTGCATAAAACATGTAGGTATCAACAATAATATGGCATAGAACATAAGAAATTATCGATACGTCGGAGACGTATCAATGATCGGACTTAGATGTGATGGATTTGGTTCGTGTGATCACTAAGACAATTCGAGGGATATTGTTTTGAGTGGGAGTTCACTTAGTTTTTTTAATTTTGTTGAATTAAAATTTGAACTTAATTTGTCATAAACTTAGTCTAAACTATTGCAAATATATGTTGTAGATATGGCGTCCCCAATCAATTTTAACTAGTTCCTACACTACAAGAAAACTGGACCGTAGAGGCACTATTTTGCTCGTGTAGAGACACTTAAATTGCCTATACATAGTTTTAGGGGCATTTTCCACAATGTCACAAAAGTGTCACTACATGCAGTGTGTCTTCCACCGTAGAGTCACTTTACAAAATGCCTATATATGACATAAGATCACTTTGTAGAGACACAACGTTTTGTATTTACATATATAGAGCCACTTCAAAGATACACTTGAAATGTGTATTTGTAGTTACAGAGGCACTTTTATGCCGCGTTTTAGCTTGTCTCTAGTACTATAGAGACATTTTGTTGCAGCAATTTATTATCTCCTAAATTGTAGACACACCTTAGTGAGGCATTTAATTCGGTCTTAGAAAAATAGAGGCACTACGTAGAAACACTCTTTTTTTTTACCATTGGAGGTACTTGTTATGGCATTTCAGTCTTATCTTGGGACATATATATTCTCTTCAGAGGCATGTTGGCATGTCTGAAGAGCAATGTCATAGAAGGATTCTCTTATGTCCTTCAAAGATAGACTCCAATATACGTTACCACTAAAGTATGTTTTTTTCTTTAAAAAAAATACAGTGTCAAAATTGAAGAAAAGCATAATGCACATACCAAATATATGTATGGCACATGAACAAAAGATGGCTGAATACTCATTCATAAAAAGGTCAATACAGATATGTCGAGAGTTCAATAATTGTTAGAAGAAATATGAATATTAAACTTTCAAATACAGACCACGACACCAAAGTTTGTCCATGAAAGGAAAAACAAACAACTGGACCCTTGCACCATGTCTGCGTCTTCACTCTTGCACCTTTTTATCCTGAAGTAGCTTCCTCGGGTCTACTTCAGTGAGCTGTTGCTTCCTTGTATTTCTTCTAACTGAAAGAAGAGTGTGCCCTCAGAAGTCAAAGAAGCAGTCAATAAAAACTACTAATATTTTTGTTCAGTTATCTACTGTACAAAGCATGAAAATATAATGCAGCCAATCATATAATAATGATGGCTCAAATTGATGAAGATTGAGCAGTCTATCTTATCCTGGTAAAAAAAGAGATGTGCTTTGCGACACGGATTTGTTGCACAATGGTTCTGTATCAAGACCCCACGATTATGCTTTGAGATGTGCATTTAATATAGCATTCTAGTGAATACATGAGAGTTACAAGAATAATACGAACAAAAATACTAGTGTTCATATGGTAAACAGGTGAAGGTACCCTGATTTCTTTGACTACGTGCATGCTAAATTGATGACGGACTCAATGCTAGACATTGTACAATTGCATTTAAAAGATATTGCCCAATGGACACACCAAAAGATAAACAAAGCTAGTGTCATTATGAACACCTAATCTAGTATTTATATCACTAACGGCTTGGCTAGTTGTGTTCAGATCAGCTTAATTATGCTCCCTCGTTCTTTGAGTGAACACCATATATAATATGTAGGAACAACAGGGATATAAAATTAGTGAATATTTGATAAAAATCACCGTTAAAGAAACATTACGTGATTTCCCTGTTCAATGTCACCGTTTTTCTCCTTAATCAAGTGCCAGCACAGAAGTAAAATCATGTACACCCTCCGATCCAAATTACTTTCACAAATTTGACATGACAAGTAATATGCTAGTTAACTTCCCAATTGTTGTAGGGTGCTAAATGATCTTCTGATACAAATTGTCAAAAAATTCCATTAACCGCATAACCAAAATTCCCACATCAAGCATCTAATTTGGTCATTAACAAAAACTTTATTTTTACTTAGACCGCACAAACAGAACAATACAATTTTTTATGCATAGATTAACATCATTTAGTAAGGTGAATTTTCTATTCCCAGTGACTGGGTTGAACAGCGCTGAAACTGAAGACAAGGTTGAGGACAGGAGGCAGCTACGTTGGTAGTTAATTGGAGCGGCCCTTTCCATGCTTAATAAAACAACTGACAAATTTACAGTGGCAAATACAGTCTCGCAAACAGGATCGAATTCAGGAAATAGATCAACTCTGACAGATAATCTCAATGTTTTGACGGGGAGGATGCTATGTTGTAGACTTAGCCTGACATAACTAAATTGTTAATTTCCAGTTCCCAAGTTACAAAAGACAAATGAAAGTCTAGTACTACGTACTGTGCAAATAAAGTAGAACAAGCACAGTAGTAAAATTAGTCCAAAAGTACACTCACCTTCATCTTTTCTAGCCTCCTCTTCCTCACGCACCATTTAGAACCGTTGTTCCTCCAGGTTCAGTTTCTGACTCTAAACCCAGCCTCGCGACTTTGGACAATTCTTTCCTGGAAAGCACTTTAAAACAACAAAAAGATAAATTTGAAAAAAAGATGATAAGACAGTAATGAATGTTTTGGCAAAGATTAGCAAGGTTAAGATAGTCTTCTAAGGAAAAAACCACAAGGTTAAAAATACTGCATGATGTAATACAATCATCCTGTGGTAATCTACCAAAAGCAATACTCACTTGCATACATTGATTCTGAAGACGTTTAACCAGATAGACACCACATCAATCACCCAAACAGTACAGAACTAAACAAAACGCAGACATTGGTCCCCAACGATCTCGCTATGTCTCTGTGCGGCCAGCAGACGGAGATAGTTGTAGAGCTCGCGCGTTCCCGTGGTCGACGCTCGCCCTGGCCAATGGGCGCGGGCGTCGGCAGAGCCCGCACGGAGGGAACAACCGGCCTTGGGGGAGGGGCATGTAGCTAGGATCTGGAAGCCACCGCTAGCTACCTCTGTGTGCGACCAGTGGACACGAGAATGGGATGGAGGCGGCATTTATGTGGTGTACCGTAGGTGTAGAGAGAGACCGGGGCTTCAATCTACCCGCTGCCACGGCGGCCGGGTGTAGCACCTGTTAGATAATATGCTTGATGTATTACCAGGGGGATAAAGGCCACAATATATAGTACATGTACATGTGCACATATGCAGAAAGCCCCCTAACATATGGGGAAACTACAAAATACAGATATATACATCTAACACCCCCCCTCAAACTCATGGTGGATCCACAACACTGAGTTTGGAGAGTAAGAAATCATGCTGCGCTCGAGTCTGTGCCTTCGTAAAGAAATCCGCCAATTGCAAATCTGAAGGCACATAATGAACCGCAACAACACCATCTTGTACCTGTGCACGTGTGTAAAAAGCATCAACACCGATATGCTTGGTCAACTCATGCTTGACCGGATCACGTGCAATACTGATAGCACCTGTACTGTCAGATAAAAGTGGAGTGGGTGTCGTAACAGAGACCCCAAAATCTGCAAGCAACCACCGTAACCAAGTCACCTCAGCAATCAACAAAGCCATAGCCCGCAACTCAGCCTCAACACTCGAACGGAAAACTGCGACCTGTTTCTTCGTCTTCCAAGCAACAAGCGAACCACCAAGAAACACACGAGTAAGCGGAAAGCGAACGACGATCCGTAGGATCACTCGCCCACGTAGCATCCGAATAGCACTCGGAGCTGGAGAGAGGCTGGAACGGGGAAAGAAAAGGCGACGAGTGATCGTGCCACGAAGATAACGAAGAACACGGAGGAGATGACTATAGTGAACAGTGGTAGGAGATGAGACAAACCGGCTCGAATATGAACGAGGATAAGAAATATCGGGACGAGTGACGAGCAAGATAAACAAGACTCCCAACAAGATGGCGATAACGGGTGGGATCGGGAAGAGGATCACCATCGGTAGGACGAAGCTTAACATTAAGCTCCATAGGAGTATCGACCGTGCGCTCATCCCCAAGAGCAGCACGAGCAAGAAGATCCCGAATGTACTTTTCCTGAGAGATAGAAAAGCCATCAGAAGTGGAGGAAACCTCAATGCCAAGAAAATAGCGAAGAGGACCAAGATCAGTCATGAGAAACTGATCACGAAGACGAGCCTTGACGAAGGAAATATACTCAGGATCATCACCAGTAATGATCATATCATCAACAAAGAGAAGAAGAGTACGTCCACGAGGAGAAGTGTGAACGAAAAGTGCTGGATCATGAAGACTAGGAGAGAAACCAGCAGCAGTCACCACAGAGGCGAAGCGCTCAAACCAGGCACGAGGGGCCTGTTTGAGACCATAGAGAGAACGTCGAAGACGACAAACCATCCCATCGGGAACAGAATACCCGAGGAGGAGGCTGCATGTAAACCTCCTCACTCAACTCGCCATTAAGAAAAGCATTCGAACATCAAGCCGGGAGACAGACCAGCGACGAACAGAAGCAACAGCAAGAAGGGTACGCACAGTAGTCATGTGAGCCACAGGGGCAAAAGTCTCATCATAGTCACGGCCGTGCTCCTGCTGAAAGCCACGAGCCACAAGACGCGCTTTATAGCGCTCAAGAGATCCATCAGAGCGAGTCTTAATTTTATAGACCCACTTACACGTGATAGGAAGAACACCAGAAGGTGGAAAAACAAGATCCCAAGTGCCAGTGCGCTCAAGCGCAGCGATCTCCTCAGCCATGGCAAGCTGCCATTCAGGATGACGCTCGGCATCCCGATAAGAAGTCGGCTCAGAAACGACAGAGAGACCATACTGACTAGGAGAGTAACGAGCTGGAGCACGACGCTGACGGACAGGCCGTGAAGGGGGAAGGTCATCAGCAGAGGACAACTCATCAGCAGAAGCGGAAGAAGGGACAACATCAGAAGGATCCGAAGCCGGAGAACGAGGAGTACTAGGTGGACTAGACGGAGGAGAGGATGGCACCGAAGAGGGCGCATCAGGACTAGGAGGGGGAGGAGACGGGATAGCAGGGGGTGCATCCGGAAAAAGAAGAAAAGAGATATCATCCACCGGGTAAGTACCCGAGGTGGGACGGGGATAGAAGGGACGCGTCTCATCAAACGTGACATCACGAGAGATGCGCATCCGACGACCAACGGGGTCCAAACAGCGATAGCCCTTATGCTCATCACTGTATCCAAGAAAAACACACTTAACAGACTGAGCGGTCAGTTTGGTGCGCTCGCGAGGAGGCAGAAGGACATAGCAGACGCAACCAAATGAACGGGGAGTCGAGTAGTCTGGAGAAACACCAGAGAGACGCTCGAGAGGAATGCCACCCTGTAGAGCAGCGGAAGGCTGAATGTTAATGAGGTGGGCCGACGTAGCGACAGCCTCAGCCCGTAAATATGGCGGAAGAGAAGAGGCAATCATCATAGCACGGGTGGTCTCAAGAAGATGACGATGCTTACGCTCGGCGACGCCATTTTGAGCATGCGCGCCGGGACAAGAAAACTGAGCGAGGGTGCCCTCCTCAGCAAGGACACCACGAAGGTGCTGAGAGATATACTCACCAGCGAGAATCAGCACGGAACACGCGAATGGGTGAGGAATACCGAGTGCGGACCATGGCCGCAAAACGCCGATAAATAGAGAGCACCTCACTGCGAGAGTGCATGAAAAACACCCAGTGTGTACCGTGAAAAATCATCAATGAATAAGATATAGTATCGATGGCCCCCTTTCGAAGCGAAGGGAGCCGGACCCCAAACATCTGAATGGACTAAATCGAACGGTCGCTGAGAGACAGACACACTAGTAGGATAGGGAAGCTGAATCTGTTTGCCTAACCTACAACCCTGATAGTGTAACGAGCCATCTCCAGAGACAGACCCCAGAAGGCCACGATGAACCAAAGACGACAGGCGAGAGTCACAAAGGTGACCAAGACGATGATGGCACTGCTGAAAAGAGCTGGTGACAGAGGCAACAACCGGAGGAGAACAGGCAGATGAAGTGGCAGCGGAAGGAACACGAAGCCAGTCTAACTCCCAAAGCCCCGGAGACTGACGGCTACGAGGGCCAGCTCCAACCGGGGCTCGTGTGCGACGATCCCGAACCGCACAAGACTCGGCGTCAAGAATGACGCGACAACCAGAATCGGTGAGCTGGCTAGCAGAGAAAAGGTTCATCTGAAGGCGAGGAACATGAGAAACATCAGGAACAGAGAAAGAGGAAGTAGAAAGGGTGCCTGTACTAGAAACGGGAATAGAGGTACCATCAGCCGTGACAACACGGACATGAGAAATAAGAGACCGAAGAGCAGACAGGATAGAAGACTCAGAGGTCATATGAAAGGAAGCTCCAGAATCCAGATACCACGGGGACGTACCTGACTGTGTAGAAAGTGGTGGTCGCGCAGTGCCAGAAGAGCCAGTCACAGAACCAACAGCGTCCGGCGAGGAAGAGTCTGGAGTAGCGAGCAGACCACGAAGACCCCTGAGAATATCCTGATCAGAGAGTGCAACCGCAGAAGATCCCGAAGAGCCGCCTGCCGACGATCCCGGAACTGCCGACGTAAGCCGGGATCCCGCGTCCGGCGAGGTGGAGGAAGTGTGGCCAACCTTGCCACGAGTAGGTGCAATGAGGACGAGGGCGGAGACTCGAACCGCGAGGCTGCCGACGTAAACCGGAATCCCAAGCATCCAGCAGAGCGGTGAAGCTGCGCTATCTCATGCGCAGAGAGGGCGCGACCGGAGAGGTCGACGTACAATCAGGTGCCGACGAGGAGCTATCATCCACACGCACAGAGGCCACCAAAGGGGGCGACGGAGAGCAACACGCCGATGAAGACAGAGTCGGCAAAGCGCGGTCATAACCACGTGAAGAGGCCGCGAAAGTCGATGTAGAGCGGTAGGCCGATATAGAGGAAGTCGGCGAAGCGCGGGCAGAGCCGCGTGAAGAGGCCGCAAAAGTCGATGTAGAGCGGCGGGCCGACATAGACGAAGTCGGCGAAGAGCGGGCAGAGCCGCGTGAAGAGGCCGTAAAAGTCAATGTAGAGCGGCAGGCCGAGGGAGACAAAATCGGCGAAGCACGGCCAGAGCCGCGGGAAGAGGCTGCGAAAGTCGGTGAAGAGCGGCGAGCCGACGTAGACGGAGTCGGTGAAGCGCGGGCAGAGCCGCGTGAAGATGCCGCAAACAGCGACGAAGAATAGCTAGCAGTCATGCACGGAGGCAGCGGACAAATACCAAGTATCGAAGGTGGGCCCAAAGAAGGGGCGGAAGACATAGTTTTTTTTTCTCTTTTTTTTTGCCTCTTTTTTTTTTTTTTTTTTTTTGCTTTTGTTTTTGCTTCAGACGGAAGTCAGATCGATCTCAGGAGGCGCTAGAAGGAGGGCCACACGCGGCCAGGGAGATTGCAGCAGGGAGATGAGATTGACTGCCGATTAACTAATGCACCTCGTTTACACCAGAAGCAGGAGATGAGATTGACTGCCGATTAACTTTTAACTAACGCGGCCAGGAAGTATGCACCAGAAGCAGGAGATCGAATCCAGCTAGGAGATCGAATCCAGCCAGGGAGGCCACGCGGAAATCTCACAGCGCGGGCCGATCGGGAGATTGGGGCAATCGGCCGGCCGGGCGGAAGCAGCGGAGCGGACACGGCCGGGAAGAAGACCGGAACGGAGATGGCCGGACGGAGAACGACAGCCGGCGGCGGCGGACGAAGAGCGGCAAGTACGACCGAGACAACGTACAGACTAGGACCAAGTTTTACTCTGATACCATGTTAGATAATATGCTTGATGTATCACCAGGGGGACAAAGGCCACAATATATAGTACATGTACAGGTGCACATATGCAGAAAGCCACCTAACATATGGGGAAACTACAAAATACAAATATATATACATCTAACAGCACCATCGGGAGCAGTCGTCGTCTCGTGAAGGAGTTGGGCGCCGCCGGAGGCCTCGGCGGTGGAGTCGAAGCCGAGGGCCATTGGAAAGGGGTGGTGGTCTCCGCCTCTCCGGCTGCAGAAGTTGTGCCTTGGTCGGCGCAGAACGAGGAGCTTGACAGAGGAGGTAGGAGAGGATGCGGCCGCGGGGTAGTTTCAGGAAGGGGCACGCACGATGTGAATTTTTTTTTCCAATATACTACTCCCTCTGTTCCTTTCTATAGTGTCTATTGTTTTTTGGCACGGAAATTAGCGCAAGCAAATTTATTGACACAAAACCCCCAACGCTATTTGAGAGAAAAAAAAAGGAAACTGGAAACAGATCGGAGACGTGATCTGCTCCCTACGCGCGGCCTACTCCTTCCTAATCTCACGTGATCTGTATTTGCTATTTCCTTAACGACGCGTGCGTGATCTACTCCTTCCTAATCTCACGTCCAGATTTTCTCTACGTGATTGCATACCAGATTTTGTCAACGTGAACAGATTCTTTCCAGATTTTCTGGACGGAAACAAATCGGTGGAAGGGGTTATTTGCAAAAAAACACAGCTTTTCTCTTATATTCTGAAACAATTGCGAAAAAACAATAGGCATTACAGAAAGGAACGAAGGGAGTAGGATCGTGGGTTAAGTAAAGATCGTTAGGAATAAAATGGATAAAATTTAGGAGGGAAAGATCAGCGGGAAGTGAAAATAATTTTCGCTGCACGTACTAAAAGTTACCTCCAATTAGTACAGAAAGTTTATTTATAGAAAAAATGAAAATTAAAAATTTCTGGAAAAAGCTATAAAACACGCTTCCAATCCCGATAAACATTATCTGGATTCTCTGCTCAAAAAATAAAATTACTCACTCCGATCCATAACAAGCGTCGGGACTTCAGTTCAAATCAGTCTAAATGTAGACTAAATGAACTAAAGCCATGATACTCCCTAACAATTATTATGGATCGCAGGGAATATATGCTTTGAATCAATGTCAATATTCATGGTAACTACTTCACAGGTTGCTTTAGATAGTTTCATAGGAATACATAAAATTATATTTGCAACATAGCTGTTGTATGAATTTTATTGTACTTACTCCATATTTTGCTTACAAATATAATGTCTCGCCTCGACAAATACAATACTTACAAAAATTATGTAGTCATAGTTCTCTTAATTCGTCTCACATTTTAGAGGTGCCCATTTTGGTGACGTGAGTTTGTGTTGTTAGATACAAAATGTCACATATTAAAAACTTTCGTGATACTTTCAACCACTTTCACGAGAGATTTTGTTACGGTATGTCAGTTCTCTTGTAGTGCTAGACATAGTTTTGGCATATATATGCAAGAGTGTGTTAGATGTTCAACATTTTACTTGTTCACCAATGTTCCAACATTATGTTGATTATATATCATTAAGTTTCTATTTTCTAATTCATATAATAGTACTGACCCACCAAACATGCACCATGATATATTTTGAAGCATCCAAAAAATTTCTTCATGATCGTGCTATACATACAGTGGAGGCAGTATCCATCTGAGTTTTGAGACATTATCAATATGTCTCTCTTAGTAAGAGATACACATAGTGTGTGTAGAAAATGACTCTACTGTTGAGGCACTCACAAAGTTGTCACATTTAATGCTTTTACGGAACTGATTAGAGACATTACGAGGAATGTCATCAAGGAGATGTCTCTATTGTTAAGGCATTCTCAAGAATGTCACCTATAATGCCTTTACATTCGGACTAAGAGACATGTTGGAGAATGTCTCTATGTATATGTCTCTATGGCTAAGGCATTGTCTAAAGTGTCTCGCTTAATGCCTCTACAACAAATTGGGTTAGGTTTTAAGAGACATAGTAGAGATTGCCCTTATAAAAATGTCTCTACTGCATGTTTTTGTTGTAGTGCTAGAGAAAGAAAAGCTTAAGAGCAACGGTAGCAACTTCACCGACTGGTTCCGTCATGTGAGGATTTTCCTCGCTGGTGGAAACCTGCAATATGTGCTTGATGCACCGCTAGGTGACTCTCCTGCAGAAACTGAAACCGATGAAGTAAAGAATGTTTACGAGACTCGAAAAACTCGGTACTCTCAAGTTCAGTGTGCCATCCTATGCAGTCTGGAAGCCGATCTTCAAAAACGTTTTGAGCACCACGATCCTCATGAGTTGGTCAATGAGCTGAAAGCTATCTTTGAGACTCATGCGGCCGTGGAATGCTATGAAGCATCGAAACACTTCTTTAGCTGCATGATGGAAGAAGGCAGCTCCGTTAGTGAGCACATGCTCATTATGAGTGGGCATGCGAAGAAACTCAGTGACTTGGGAATAGTGATTCCTAACAGACTGGAGATTAATCGTGTCCTTCAATCACTGCCACCTAGTTACAAGAACTTTGTGATGAACTACAATATGCAGAGCATGAACAAAGAGTTGCCTGAACTCTTCTCCATGCTAAAGTCTGCTGAGATTGAGATCAAGAAAGAGCACCAAGTGTTGATGGTCAACAAGACCACCAGTTTCAAGAAACAGGGCAAGTCTAAGCGAAAATTCAAGAAGGGTGGCAAGAAAGCTGCCACGCCTTCTGTGAAACCTAAGAATGGCCCTAAGCCTGATGCTGAGTGCTATTACTGCAAGGAGAAGGGACACTGGAAGCGTAATTGCTCCAAGTATCTGGCTGATCTGAAGAGCGGCCTTGTCAAGAAGAAGAAAGAAGGTATATCCGATATACATGTTATAGATGTTTATCTCACTCGGTTCTCGTACTAGTACCTGGGTATTTGATACTCGGTTCGGTTGCTCATATTTGTAACTCGAAACAGGAACTAAAGAATAAACGAAGACTACTAAAGGATGAAGTGACAATGCGCGTTGGAAATGGATCCAAAGTCGATGTGATCGTTGTCGGCACACTTCCTCTACATCTACCTTCGGGATTAGTTTTAAGCCTCAATAATTGTTATTTTGTACCCGCGTTGAGCATGAACATTATATGATCTTGTTTAATGCAAGACGGTTATTCATTCAAGTCTGAGAATAATGGTTGTTCTATTTTTATGAATAATATCTTTTATGGTCGAGCACCTGAAAAGAATGGCTTATTTCTGTTAGATCTCAATAGTAGTGATACACATATACATAACATTGATGCTAAGCGAATTAAATTGAATGATAATTCTACTTATATGTGGCACTATCATCTTGGTCATATTGGAGTGAAACGCATGAAGAAACTCCATACCGATGGGTTACTTGAATCACTTGACTTTGAGTCACTTGATAGATGCGAAGCATGTCTAATGGGAAAAATGACTAAGACTCCATTCTCTCGGTATTATGGAGCGAGCTACGGACTTATTGGAAATCATACATACGGATGTGTGTGGACCAATGAGTGTAGCCTCGCGCGGTGGTTATCGTTATGTTCTAACCTTCACAGATGATCTGAGTAGATATGGGTATATCTATTTCATGAAACATAAATCCGAAACTTTCGAGAAGTTTAAGGAATTCCAAAGTGAAGTAGAAAATCAACGTAACAAGAAGACTAAATTTCTACGATCTGATCGCGGAGGTGAATATCTGAGTTATGAGTTTAGCATGCATTTAAAGAAATGCGGAATACTTTCACATTGACACCGCCGGGAACACCGCAATGAAACGGTGTGTCCGAACGTCGTAATCGAACTCTCTTAGATATGGTTCGTTCTATGATGTCTCTTACTGATTTGCCGTTATCGTTTTGGAGTTATGCATTAGAGACAGCTGCATTCACTTTAAATAGGGCACCATCTAAATCCGTTAAAACGACACCGTATGAATTATGGTTTAATAAGAAACCTAAGCTGTCGTTCCTTAAAGTTTGGGGTTGCGAAGCCTATGTAAAGAAGTTACAACCGGACAAGCTAGAACCCAAAGCGGAGAAATGCGTCTTCATAGGATACCCTAAGGAAACTATAGGGTACACTTTCTATCACAGATCCGAAGGCAAAATCTTTGTTGCTAAGAACGGAATCTTTCTTGAGAAAGAATTTCGCACTAAAGAAGTGACTGGAAGAAAATTAGAACTCGATGAGATTGATGAATCTTCACTAGTTGATCAGAGTAGCGTAGTACCGGAAATTGTTCCTCTGCCGCCTACACCGGCAACAGAGGAAGCTAATGATAATGATCATGAAACTTTGAACGAGGAAACTACTGAACCTCGCAGATCGACAAGGGAACATGCCACTCCTGATTGGTATGATCCTTGTCTAAATGTCATGATTGTGGACAACAATGATGAAGACCCTGCGACGTATGAAGAAGCGATGATGAGCCCAGATTCCAACAAATGGCAAGAAGCCATGAAATCTGAAATGGGATCCATGTATGATAACAAAGTGTGGACTTTGGTAGACTTACTTGATAGCCGCAAGGCTGTCGAGAATAAATGGATCTTCAAGAGAAAAACAGATGGTGATGGTAATATTACTCGTCTATAAAGCTCGACTTTTCGCAAAGGGTTTCCGACAAATTCAAGGTGTTGACTACGATGAGACTTTCTCACTCGTAGCGAAGCTAAAATCTGTGAGGATTTTGTTAGCAATAGCTGCATTTTTCGATTATGAGATTTGGCAGATGGATGTCAAAACGGCGTTCCTTAATGGAGACATTGAGAAAGAGTTGTATATGGTACAACCCAAAGGTTTTGTCGATCCTAAAAATGCCGACAAAGTATGCAAACTTCAGCGTTCAATTTATGGATCGAAGCAAGCATCGAGAAGTTGGAACCGACGCTTTGATAAGGTGATCAAAGACTTCGGGTTTATACAGTGTCATGGAGAGGCCTGTATTTACAAGAAAGTGAGTGGGAGCTCTGTAGCATTCCTGATATTATATGTGGATGACATATTATTAATTGGGAATGATATAGAACTATTAAGCAGTGTAAAAGGTTATTTGAATAATAGTTTTTCAATGAAAGACCTTGGTGAAACATCATATATATTAGGCATCAAGATTTATAGAGATAGATCAAGACGCCTAATAGGGCTATCACAGAGTACATACCTGGACAAGATTCTAAAGAAGTTTAGAATGGACAAAAGTAAGAAAGGGTTCTTACCTATGTTACCAGGCAAGGTCTTGAGTAAGTCTTCAACAGAATCAGAGTACATAGCGGCTTCAGAGGCTTCATCAGAAGCGGTATGGATGAAGAGGTTCATTGTAGAGCTCGGTGTGGTTCCTAGTGCATTGGACCCACTAGTCATCTACTGTGACAACATGGGTGCCATCGCCAATGCACAAGAACCGAGGTCACACAAGAGGCTGAAGCATATCAAGCTACGTTATCACTCGATTCGCGAGTACATCGAAGATTGAGAAGTAAAGATTTGCAAAGTACACACCGATCCGAATGTAGCAGATCCGTTGACTAAAGCTCTCCCTAGGGCAAAGCATGACCAACACCCGAATGCCATGGGTGTTAGGTACCTTACAATGTAATCTAGATTATTGACTCTAGTGCAAGTGGGAGACTGTTGGAGATATGCCCAAGAGGCAATAATAAAAGTGGTTATTATATATCTTTGTGTTTATGATAAATGTTTATATACCATGCTATAATTGTATTAACCGAAACATTGATACATGTGTGTTATGTAAACAACAATGAGTCCCTAGTATGCCTCTTAACTAGCTTGTTGATTAATAGATGATTAGTTTCATAATCATGAACATTGGAAGTTATTAATAACAAGGTTATATCATTGTATGAATGATGTAATGGACACACCCAATTAAGCGTAGCATAAGATCACGTCATTAAGTTATTTGCTATAAGCTTTCGATACATAGTTACCTAGTCCTTTCGACCATGAGATCATGTAAATCACTTATACCGGAAAAGTACTT
>NC_061508.1:241498514-241588768 GCF_022539505.1 Lolium rigidum | reverse complement strand
AATATTGCAGAAGTATAGATGCGGTAAAACAAGAAACAAGCAACGATAGCAATATTTAGGAACAAGGCCTAGGGATCATACTTTCACTAGTGGACACTCTCAACATTGATCACATAACAGAATAAATAGATAGATGCTAGACTCTACACCCTCTTGTTGGATGATGAACACCACTAATCGTGTAGGATTACACGAACCCTCAATGCCGGAGTTAACAAGCTCCACAATATTCAATGTTCATATTTAAATAACCTTAGAGTGCATAACAGATCAACATAACCAAACCAAGTACTAACATAGCATGCACACTCGTCACCTTCACACTACGAAAGGAGGCATAGATCACATCAATACCATCATAGCAATAGTTAACTTCATAATCTACAAGAGATCACAATCATAGCCTACGCCAAGTACTACACGATGCACACATCGTCACCATTACACCGTGCAGGAGGAATAAACTACTTTAATAACATCACTAGAGTAGCACATAGATAAATTGTGATACAAAACACATTGCAATCATAAAGGGATATAAATAAGCACTTCACTATGCCATTCATAACAGTGAATAAGTATTCTGTGAAATATAGCCTAAGAGACCCACACGGTGCACACATTGTCACCTTTACACACGTGGGACAAGGAGTCTCCGGAGATCACATAAGTAAAATCCACTTGACTAGCATAATGACATCTAGATTACAAGCATCATCATATGAATCTCAATCATGTAAGGCAGCTCATGAGATTATTGTATTGAAGTACATAGGAGAGAGATGAACCACATAGCTACCGGTACAGCCCCGAGCCTTGATGGAGAACTACTCCCTCCTCATGGGAGACAGCAGCGGTGATGAACATGGCGGTGGTGTTGATGGAGAAGCCTTCCGGGGGCACTTCCCTGTCCCGGCGGCGTGCCGGAACAGAGACTCCTGTCCCCCAGATCTTGGCTTCGCGATGGCGGTGGCTCTGGAAGGTTTTCTCTGGTTTCGTCGAACGTGGTAGGGTTTTCGCGACGGAGACCTTAAGTAGGCGGAAGGGCAAGGTCGGTGGAGTCCTGGTGGGGCCACACACTAGGCCGGCGCGGCCAGGGCTTGGGCCGCGCCGCCCTACTGTGTCCCCACCTCGTGGCCCCACTTCGTTTCCCCTTCGGACTTCTGGAAGCTTCGTGGAAAAATAGGACCCTGGGCGTTGATTTCGTCCAATTCCGAGAATATTTCCTTACTAGGATTTCTGAAACCAAAAACAGCAGAAAACAGGAACTGGCTCTTTGGCATCTCGTTAATAGGTTAGTGCCGGAAAATGCATAATAATGACATAAAGTATGCATAAAACATGTAGATATCATCAATAATGTGGCATGGAACATAAGAAATTATCGATACGTCGGAGATGTATCAGTCACTCATATGTAAGGTCTCAATCTATGTGCTTATTTTTAAAAATATTTACAGGTGATTTAGGATATTTTTGGTGCAAGAATTATACCTCTAAAGCCAATTGTTATCACCAGATTTTAACCGAATCAGAGGTGGGCCGTGATTGAGATGGGCTTGGAGAATACAAACGGAAAATATGCATGAATCGGCCTTGTACAAGAGTTTGGGCTAAATTGCCCGTGTATCTGTAAATATAGTAGGATACGTGTCGGTTAAGATTAAAAGGTAGAGTTTAGCTCGTACACGGTTGGGATTATTCCCACGTTAGAAAGTCTACGGACTATAAATATGTATCTAGGGTTATTGAGAAAGGAGGACGATCACGTTCACAACAAATCAATCTAGGCGCATCGCCACCCCTTGTTTCGAGGGTTTCTTCCGGGTAAGCACCATGCTGCCTAGATCGCATCTCGCGATCTAGGCAGCATTGAGTTTATTCGTTGTTCATGCGTTGCTCGTGCTGAAGCCTTGTTGATGGCGAGCAACGTAGTTATCATAGATGTGTTAGGGTTAGCATTGTTTTACCTTAATATATGCTTTTATCTATGCTATCCCTAGACATCTAGCTGCCTTTACACCTATCTTAGGTGTAAGGGCAGCACCTTGCTTGATCCTTGTTTAGTAGATCCGATCCGTTATGATTGCTCCTTGTTCTTCAAGGATTAGTTTGATATCTACATAATTAGGCCTTGCAAACGGGTTGAATGATCCAAAGAGTGCGTAAGGTGTAATTTACCGATCCTAGGGAGGATGTTCCAGGAATCAACTCCACGTTGGTTTTTAGGCCTTGTCTAGGGTTGGTTTGTTATCATCTTTCGTGTCTGCCAGGCTCAATTACGTGTAGGACGTTCCGGTTATGTGGTGAAAACCCTAAATCGTCGTAGGTCGTTTTAACTTAATATTGATCAAGCAAGACCACCATGTTATCGTAGATCTCATACGAATCATGGGTGAATCGGCTCCTTGAGCCGATTTGCAGGATAACCTGAGAGCCGATCGAGGCTCGTATTTAATGTTTACGTGTATGCCATGCAGGAAACTAGCCGAAGCGATCCATCACCTTCCTGACCAGGTATAGGTCAGGTGGCACGCCCTTGCACCAGCATCGGACGTGCGTGCCGGAGCATTGCGGGCCGTCGCCCGAGGGACCAGGGCCCACCTGAAGGAGATATGCCCTGGAGGCAATAATAAAGTGGTTATTATTTATATCTTTATGTTTATGATAAATGTTTATATATCATGCTATAATTGTATTAACCGAAACATTAGTACATGTGTGATATGTAGACAACAAAGAAGTCCCTAGTATGCCTCTTAAACTAGCTTGTTGATTAATGGATGATTAGTTTCATAATCATGAACATTGGATGTTATTAATAACAAGGTTATATCATTGTATGAATGATGTAATGGACACACCCAATTAAGCGTAGCATAAGATCTCGTCATTAAGTTATTTACTATAAGCTTTCGATACATAGTTACCTAGTCCTTATGACCATGAGATCATGTAAATCACTTATACCGGAAAGGTACTTTGATTACACCAAACGCCACCGCGTAAATGGGTGGTTATAAAGGTGGGATTAAGTATCAGGAAAGTATGAGTTGAAGCATATGGATCAACAGTGGGATTTGTCCATCTCGATGACGGATAGATATACTCCGGGCCCTCTCGGTGGAATGTCGTCTAATGTCTTGCAAGCATATGAATAAGTTCATAAGAGACCACATACCACGGTACGAGTAAAGAGTACTTGTCAGGAGACGAGGTTGAACAAGGTATATAGTGATACCGATGATCAAACCTCGGACAAGTAAAATATCGCGTGACAAAGGGAATTGGTATCGTATGTGAATGGTTCATTCGATCACTAAAGTCAACGTTGAATATGTGGGATCCATTATGGATCTCCAGATCCCGCTATTGGTTATTGGTCGGAGTGAGTACTCAACCATGTCCGCATAGTTCACGAACCGTAGGGTGACACACTTAAAGTTGGATGTTGAAATGGTAGAACTTGAATATGGAATGGAGTTCGAATATTTGTTCGGAGTCCCGGATGAGATCCCAGGAGTTCCGGAATGGTCCGGAGAATAAGATTCATATATAGGATGTCATTTTATGTGATTTAAAATGATTCGGAAGGTTCTATGGAAGGTTCTAGAAGGTTCTAGAAAAGTCCGGAAGAAACCATCAAGGAAGGTGGAGTCCCGGACCTCCATGGCCGGCCAACCCTAGAGGGGGAGGAGTCCCAAGTGGACTCCCCCTATGGGGGCCGGCCACCCCCCCACATGGAAGGGGGGAATCCCACCCCAAGTGGGATTCCCACCTTGGGTAGGTTTCCCTATCACATGGAAGGTTTTGGGTTCGGGTCTTATTCGGAGACTTGTAGTCCAACACTTGGGGTTCCACCTATATAATGAGGGGCCAAGGGGAGGGGGCCGGCCACCCCAAGACCACCACCTGGCCGCACCCCTATAGTGGTCGGCCACCCCCTCGCAAACCCTAGCCGCCCCCCTCTCCTCCATAGCTCCCGCGTGCTTAAGTGAAGCTCCGCCGGAGTTCTCCACCGCCACCGACACCACGCCGTCGTGTTGTCGGATTCAAGAGGAGCTACTACTTCCGCTGCCCGCTGGAACGGGAGGTGGACGTCGTCTTCATCAACAACCGAACGTGTGACCGAGTACGGAGGTGTGATGTCTACGACCCTCCTTTTCCTGTAGACAGTGTTGGGCCTCCAAGAGCAGAGGTTTGTAGAACAGCAGCAAGTTTCCCTTAAGTGGATCACCCAAGGTTTATCGAACTCAGGGAGGAAGAGGTCAAAGATATCCCTCTCATGCAACCCTGCAACCACAAAGCAAGAAGTCTCTTGTGTCCCCAACACACCTAATAGGTGTACTAGTTCGGCGAAGAGATAGTGAAATACAGGTGGTATGAATAAGTATGAGCAGTAGCAACGGTGCCGTAAAAATAGCTTGTCGGCGTGTAGTTGATGGTGGTAGTATTGCAGCAAGTAGTAACGCAGCAGTAGTAACGCAAGAAAACGAGTAAACAAGCAGACGATAGCGATATTTAGGAACAAGGCCTAGGGATTAGACTTTCACTAGTGGACACTCTCAACTTTGATCACATAATAGAATAGATAAATGCATACTCTACACTCTTGTTGGATGATGAACACATTGCGTAGGATTACACGAACCCTCAATGCCGGAGTTAACAAGCTCCACAATTCAATGTTCATATTTAAATAACCTTAGAGTGCATGAAAGATCAATAGACTAAACCAAGTACTAACATAGCATGCACACTGTCACCTTCATGCTATGTAGGAGGAATAATATACATCAATACTATCATAGCAATAGTTAACTTCATAATCTACAAGAGATCATAATCATAGCATAAACCAAGTACTAACACGGATGCACACACCGTCACCAAGTACACCGTGTAGGAGGAATAAAACTACTTTAATAACATTGCTAGAGTAGCACATAGATAAATTGTGATACAAAACATGTTGCAATCATAAAGAGATATAAATAAGCACTTCACTATGCCATTCATAACAGTGAATAAGTATTCTGTGAAATATAGCCTAAGAGACCCACACGGTGCACACACTGTCACCTTTACACACGTGGGACAAGGAGTCTCCGGAGATCACATAAGTAAAATTCACTTGACTAGCATAATGACATCTAGATTACAAGCAGCATCATATGAATCTCAATCATGTAAGGCAGCTCATGAGATTATTGTATTGAAGTACATAGGAGAGAGATGAATCACATAGCTACCGGTACAGCCCCGAGCCTCGATGGAGAACTACTCCCTCCTCATGGGAGACAGCAACGTTGATGGAGATGGCGGTGGTGTCGATGGAGGAGCCTTCCGGGGGCACTTCCCCGTTCCGGCGGCGTGCCGAAACAGAGACTCCTGTCCCCCAGATCTTGGCTTCGCGATGGCGGCGGCTCTGGAAGGTTTCTGTGGGTTTCGTCGATCGTCATAGGGTTTTCGCGACGGAGGCTTTAAGTAGGCGGAAGGGCAGCCTCGGTGGGGGCCTGGGGCCACCACACCATAGGGCGGCGCGGCCCCCCCTCTGGCCGCGCCAGGGTGTGGTGTGGGGCCCTCAGGGCTTCCCTCTGGCGGCTCTCGGGTGTTCTGGATGCTTCCGGTGAAAATAGGAACCTGGGCGTTGATTTCGTCCAATTCCGAGAATATTTCGTTACTAGGATTTCTGAAACCAAAAACAGCAGAAAACAACAGAATCGGCACTTCGGCATCTTGTTAATAGGTTAGTTCCGTAAAAATGCATGAATATGACATAAAGTGTGCATAAAACATGTAGATAACATCAATAATGTGGCATGGAACATAAGAAATTATCGATACATCGGAGACGTATCAGCATCCCCAAGCTTAGTTTCGCTCGTCCCGAGCAGGTAAAACGATAACAAAGATAATTTCTGAAGTGACATGCCATCATAAACTTGATCATATTGTAAACATATGTAATGAATGCAGCGATCAAAACAATGGTAATGACATGAGTAAACAAGTGAATCATATAGCAAAGACTTTTCATGAATAGCACTTCAAGACAAGCATCAATAAGTCTTGCATAAGAGTTAACTCATAAAGCAATAATTCAAAGTAGAGGCATTGAAGCAACACAAAGGAAGATGAAGTTTCAGCGGTTGCTTTCAACTTATAACATGTATATCTCATGGATAATTGTCAATGTAAAGTAATATAACAAATGCAATATGCAAGTATGTAAGAATCAATGCACAGTTCACACAAGTGTTTGCTTCTTGAGGTGGAGAGAGATAGGTGAACTGACTCAACAATAAAAGTTGAAGAATGGTCCTTCAAAGAGGAAAGCATCGATTGCTATATTTGTGCTAGAGCTTTGATTTTGAAAACATGAAACAATTTTGTCAACGGTAGTAATAAAGCATATGTATCATGTAAATTATATCTTACAAGTTGCAAGCCTCATGCATAGTATACTAGTAGTGTCCGCACCTTGTCCTAATTAGCTTGGGTTAACACTGATTATCATTGCATAACATATGTTTCAACCAAGTGTCACAAAGGGGTACCTCTATGCCGCCTGTACAAGGGTCTAAGGAGAAAGTTCGCATTGGATTTCTCGCTTTTGATCATTCTTCAACTTAGACACCCATACCGGGACAACATAGACAACGAGATAATGGACTCCTCTTTTAATGCTTAAGCATTCAACAACAGATAATATTCTCATAAGAGATTGAGGTTTTATGTCCAAACTGAAACTTCCACCATGATTCATGGCTTTAGTTAGCGGCCCAATGTTCTTCTCTAACAGTATGCATACTCAAATCATTTGATTGTGAAAACCGCCCTTACTTCAGACAAGACGAACATGCATAGCAACTCACATGATATTCAACAAAGGTAAAAAGTTGATGGCGTCCCCAGAAAACATGGTTACCGCACAACAAGCAACTTAATAAGAGATAAAGTGCATAAGTACATATTCAATACCACAATAGTTTTTAAGGCTATTTGTCCCATGAGCTATATATTGTAAGGTGAATGATGGAATTTTAAAGGTAGCACTCAAGCAATTTACTTTGGAATGGTGGAGAAATACCATGTAGTAGGTAGGTATGGTGGACACAAATGGCATAGTGGTTGGCTCAAGTATTTTGGATGCATGAGAAGTATTCCCTCTCGATACAAGGTTTAGGCTAGCAAGGCTTATTTGAAACAAACACAAGGATGAACCGGTGCAGCAAAACTCACATAAAAGACATATTGTAAACATTATAAGACTCTACACCGTCTTCCTTGTTGTTCAAACTCAATACTAGAAATTATCTAGACCTTAGAGAGACCAAATATGCAAACCAAATTTTAGCATGCTCTATGTATTTCTTAATTAATGGGTGCAAAGCATATGATGCAAGAGCTTAAACATGAGCACAACAATTGCCAAGTATCACATTATCCAAGACATTATAGCAATTACTACATGTATCATTTTCCAATTCCAACCATATAACAATTTAACGAAGAGGAAACTTCGCCATGAATATTATGAGCTAAGAACACATGTGTTCATACGAACCAGCGGAGCGTGTCTCTCTCCCACACAAGCATGATGTAATCCAATTTATTCAAACACAAACAAAAACAAAAGCAAGAAACATACAGACGCTCCAAGTAAAGCACATAAGATGTGACCGAATAAAAATATAGTTTCAGGGGAGGAACCTGATAATTTTGTCGATGAAGAAGGGGATGCCTTGGGCATCCCCAAGCTTAGATGCTTGAGTCTTCTTGAAATATGCAGGGATGAACCACCGGGGCATCCCCAAGCTTAGACTCTTCACTCTTCTTGATCATAGTATATCATCCTCCTCTCTTGACCCTTGAAAACTTCCTCCACACCAAACTCGAAACAAACTCATTAGAGGGTTAGTGCATAATTAAAAATTCACATGTTCAGAGGTGACACAATCATTCTTAACACTTCTGGACATTGCCCAAAGCTACTGGAAGGTAATGGAACAAAGAAATCCACCCAACACAGCGAAAGAAGCAATGCGAAATAAAAGGCAGAATCTGTCAAAACAGAACAGTCCGTAAAGACGAATTTTAAAATGGCACCAGACTTGCTCAGATGAAAATGCCCAAATTGAATGAAAGTTGCGTACATATCTGAGGATCAAGCACGTAAATTGGCAGATTTTTCTGAGCTACCTACAGAGAGGCAGGTCGGAATTCGTGACAGCAAAGAAATCTGAAACTGCGCAGTAATCCAAATCCAGTATGAACTTTTCTATCAAAGACTTTACTTGGCACAACAAAACACAAAACTAAGATAAGGAGAGGTTGCTACAGTAGTAAACAACTTCCAAGACACAAATATAAAACAAAGTACTGTAGCAAAATAACACATGGGTTATCTCCCAAGAAGTTCTTTCTTTATAGCCATTTAAGATGGGCTCAGCAGTTTTGGTGATGCACTCGCAAGAAATAGTAGTTGAAGCAAAAGAGAGCATCAAGAGGCAGGTTAAAAACACATTTAAGTCTAACATGCTTCCTATGCATAGGAATCTTGTAAATAAACAAGTTCATGAAGAGCAAAGTAACAAGCATAGGAAGATAAAACAGGTGTAGCTTCAAAAATTTCAGCATATAGAGAGGTGTTTTAGTAACATGAACATTTCTACAACCATATTTTCCTCTCTCATAATAACTTTCAGTAGCAACATGAGCAAACTCAACAATATAAGTATCACATAAAGCATTCTTATTCGCATGCATAAAAGTATCATTACTCTCCACATAAGCATAATCAATTTTATTAGTTGTACTGGGAGCAAATTCAACAAAGTAGCTATCATTATTATTCTCATTATCAAATATAGGAGGCATATTGTAATCATAATCAAATTTATCCTCCATAACAGGCGGTACTAAAAGTCTAATATCATTATCATAAATAGGAGGCAAAGTATCATCAAAGAAAATTTTCTCCTCAATGCTTGGGGGACTAAAAATATCATGCTTACCAAAGCCAGCTTCCCCAAGCTTAGAACTTTCTATATTATTATCAACAATGGTGTTCAAAGCGTTCATACTAATATTACTACCAGCATGCAAATAAGATTTCATAGGTTTTTTAATTTTCGCATCAAACAATCCATGTTTTAAATCAGGAAATAGAATAAGAAGCTCATTCTTGTCCATTATGCCAAACTAGTGTAAACAAGAAACAAAAAGATGCAATTGCAGGATCTAAAGGAAATAGCTTCGAGTACTTACAACGGCGAAAATAGCTTAGTAGCCAAGATCCGGAGTGTGAGTACCTTTTACATTTCCTCCCCGACAACGGCGCCGTAAAATAGCTTGATGTCTACGCCCCTCCTTTTCCCGTAGACGGTGTTGGGCCTCCAAGAGCAGAGGTTTGTAGAACAGCAGCAAGTTTCCCTTAAGTGGATCACCCAAGGTTTATCGAACTCGGGGAGGAAGAGGTCAAAGATATCCCTCTCATGCAACCCCGCAACCACAAAGCAAGAAGTCTCTTGTGTCCCCAACACACCTAATAGGTGTACTAGTTCGGCGAAGAGATAGTGAAATACAGGTGGTATGAATAAGTATGAGCAGTAGCAACGGTGCCAGAAAATAGCTTGCTGGCGTGTAGTTGATGGTGGTAGTATTGCAGCAGTAGTAACGCAGCAGTAGTAACGCAGTAAAACAGTAAACAAGCAGCGATAGCAGTATTTAGGAACAAGGCCTAGGGATTAGACTTTCACTAGTGGACACTCTCAACTTTGATCACATAACAGAATAGATAAATGCATACTCTACACTCTTGTTGGATGATGAACACATTGCGTAGGATTACACGAACCCTCAATGCCGGAGTTAACAAGCTCCACAATTCAATGTTCATATTTAAATAACCTTAGAGTGCATGAAAGATCAATAGACTAAACCAAGTACTAACATAGCATGCACACTGTCACCTTCATGCTATGTAGGAGGAATAATATACATCAATACTATCAAAGCAATAGTTAACTTCATAATCTACAAGAGATCATAATCATAGCATAAACCAAGTACTAACACGGATGCACACACTGTCACCATTACACCGTGTAGGAGGAATAAAACTACTTTAATAACATTGCTAGAGTAGCACATAGATAAATTGTGATACAAAACATGTTGCAATCATAAAGAGATATAAATAAGCACTTCACTATGCCATTCATAACAGTGAATAAGTATTCTGTGAAATATAGCCTAAGAGACCCACACGGTGCACACACTGTCACCTTTACACACGTGGGACAAGGAGTCTCCGGAGATCACATAAGTAAAATTCACTTGACTAGCATAATGACATCTAGATTACAAGCAACATCATATGAATCTCAATCATGTAAGGCATCTCATGAGATTATTGTATTGAAGTACATAGGAGAGAGATGAACCACATAGCTACCGGTACAGCCCCGAGCCTCGATGGAGAACTACTCCCTCCTCATGGGAGACAAGCAGCGTTGATGGAGATGGCGGTGGTGTCGATGGAGGAGCCTTCCGGGGCACTTCCCGTTCCGGCGACGTGACCGGAACGAGACTCCTCGTCCCCCGCATCTTGGCTTCGCGATGGCGGCGGCTCTGGAAGGTATCTGTGGGTTTCATCGATCGTCATAGGGTTTTCGCGACGGAGGCTTTAAGTAGGCGGAAGGGCAGCCTCGGAGGGGGCCTGGGGCCACCACACCATAGGGCGGCGCGGCCCCCCCTCTGGCCGCGCCAGGGTGTGGTGTGGGGCCCCTGAGGCTTCCTCCGGCGGCTCTCGGGTGTTCTGGATGCTTCCAGGTGAAAATAGGAACCCGGGCGTTGATTTCGTCCAATTCCGAGAATATTTCGTTACTAGGATTTCGAAACCAAAAACAGCAGAAAACAGAATCGGCACTTCGGCATCTTGTTAATAGGTTAGTTCCGGAAAATGCACGAATATGACATAAAGTGTGCATAAAACATGTAGATAACATCAATAATGTGGCATGGAACATAAGAAATTATCGATACGTCGGAGACGTATCGCATCCCCAAGCTTAGTTCTCGCTCGTCCCGAGCGAGTAAAACGATAACAAAGATAATTTCTGAAGTGACATGCCATCATAAACTTGATCATATTGTAAACATATGTAATGAATGCAGCGATCAAAACAATGGTAATGACATGAGTAAACAAGTGAATCATATAGCAAAGACTTTTCATGAATAGCACTTCAAGACAAGCATCAATAAGTCTTGCATAAGAGTTAACTCATAAAGCAATAATTCAAAGTAGAGGCATTGAAGCAACACAAAGGAAGATGAAGTTTCAGCGGTTGCTTTCAACTTATAACATGTATATCTCATGGATAATTGTCAATGTAAAGTAATATAACAAATGCAATATGCAAGTATGTAAGAATCAATGCACAGTTCACACAAGTGTTTGCTTCTTGAGGTGGAGAGAGATAGGCTCGGACTAACTTTACATTACCGCGTTCATGAGACTTGTTCCTCGTTCGACATGCAACTTGTATTGCATAAGAGGCTTTGCGGGTGTCTGTCTCTCCTACTATAGTGAAGATTCAATTTACTCTTCTATTGAAAACATTAGTATCAACGTTGTGGTTCATGTTCGTAGGTAGATTAGATCTCTCTCGAAAACCCTAAACCACGTAAAATATGCAATCCAAATTAGAGACGTCTAACTTGTTTTTGCAGGGGTTTGGTGATGTGATATGGCCATAATGTGATGATGAATATGTATGAGATGATCATTATTGTATTGTGGCAACCGGCAGGAGCCTTATGGTTGTCTTTAAATTTCATGTTGAGTAGTATTTCAAGGTAGTTGTAATAGTTGCTACATGGAGGACAATCATGAAGACGGCGCCATTGACCTTGACGCTACGCCGACGATGATGGAGATCATGCCCGAAGATGATGGAGATCATGTCCATGCTTTGGAGATGAAGATCAAAGGCGCAAAGACAAAAGGGCCATATCATATCACATATGAACTGCATGTGATGTTAATCCTTTTATGCATCTTATTTTGCTTAGATCGCGACGATAGCATTATAAGATGATCCCTCACTAAAAATCTCAAGATAATAAAGTGTTCATCCTTAGTAGCACCGTTACCAAGTCTTGTCGTTTCGAAGCATCTCGTGATGATCGGGTGTGTTAGAATCAACAAGTACATACAACGGGTGCAAGACAGTTTTGCACATGCGGATACTAAGGTGTCCTTGACGAGCCTAGCATGTACAGACATGGTCTCGGAACACGTGATACCGAAAGGTAGAGCATGAATCATATGGTTGATATGATGAACACTTTGAGTGTTCGCCATTGAAATCACACCTTGTCTCGTGATGATCGGACTTAGGTGCGGTGGATTTGGTTCGTGTGATCACTAAGACAATGCGAGGAATATTGTTTTGAGTGGGAGTTCACCTAGATTTTTAATTATGTTGAATTAAAATTTGAACTCAATTTGTCATAGACTTAGTCTAAACTTTTGCAAATATATGTTGTAGAGATGGCGTCCCCAATCAATTTTAACCAGTTCCTAGAGAAAGAAAAACTTAAGAGCAACGGTAGCAACTTCACCGACCGGTTCCGTCATGTGAGGATCTTCCTCTCTGGCGGAAATCTGCAATTTGTGCTTGATGCACCGCTAGGTGACCCTCCCGCGAAACTGAAACCGATGAAGTAAAAGCTGTTTACGCGACTCGGAAAACTCGGTACTCTCAAGTTCAGTGTGCCATCCTGTGCAGTCTTGAATCCGATCTTCAAAAACTTTTTGAGCACCACGATCCTCATGAGTTGATGAATGAGCTGAAAGCTATTTTTGAGACTCATGCGGCCGTGGAATGCTATGAAGCATCGAAACATTTCTTCAGCTGTATGATGGAAGAAGGCAGCTCCGTTAGTGAGAACATGCTCGCCATGACCGGGCATGCGAAGAAACTCAGTGACTTGGGAATAGTTATTCCTAACAGACTGGGGATTAATCGTGTCCTTCAATCACCGCCACCAAGTTACAAGAACTTTGTGATGAACTACAATATGCGTAACATGAACAAGGAGTTACCCGAACTCTTTGGCATGCTAAAAGCTGCTGAGATTGAGATCAAGAAAGAGTACCAAGTGTTGATGGTCAACAAGACCACCAGTTTCAAGAAACAGGGCAAGTCTAAGGGAAAATTCAAGAAGGGTGGCAAGAAAGCTGCCACGCCTCCTATGAAACCTAAGAACGGCCCTAAGCCCGATGCCTGAGTGCTATTACTGCAAGGAGAAGGGACACTGGAAGTGTAATTGCTCCAAGTATCTGGCTGATCTGAAGAGCGGCCTTGTCAAGAAGAAGAAAGAAGGTATATCTGATATACATGTTATGGATGTTTATCTCACTGGTCCTCGTTCTAGTACCTGGGTATTTGATACTGGTTCGGTTGCTCATATTTGTAACTCGACACAGGAACTAAAGAATAAACGAAGACTACTGAAAGATGAAGTGACGATGCGCGTTGGAAATGGATCCAAGGTCAATGTGATCGCAGTCGACACACTTCCTCTACATCTACCTTCGGGATTAGTTTTAAGCCTAAATAATTGTTATTTTGTACCCGCGTTGAGCATGAACATTATATCTGGATCTTGTTTAATGCAAGACGGTTATTCATTAAAGTCTGAGAATAATGGTTGTTCTATTTTTATGAATAATATCTTTTATGGTTGAGCACCACAGACTTATTGGAAATCATACATACAGATGTGTGTGGACCAATGAGTGTAGCCTCGCGCGGTGGTTATCGTTATGTTCTAACCTTCACAGATGATCTGAGTAGATATGGGTATATCTATTTCATGAAACATAAATCCGAAACTTTCGAGAAGTTTAAGGAATTCCAAAGTGAAGTAGAAAATCAACGTAACAAGAAGATTAAATTTCTACGATCTGATCGTGGAGGTGAATATCTGAGTTATGAGTTTGGCATGCATTTAAAGAAATGCGGAAAACTTTCACAATTGACACCGCCGGGAACACTACAACGAAACGGTGTGTCCGAACGTCGTAATCGAACTCTCTTAGATATGGTTCGTTCTATGATGTCTCTTACTGATTTTCCGTTATCATTTTGGAGTTATGCATTAGAGATAGCCGCATTCACTTTAAATAGAGCACCATCAAAATCCGTAGAAATGACACCGTATGAATTATGGTTTAATAAGAAACCTAAACTGTCGTTCCTTAAAGTTTGGGGTTGCGAAGCCTATGTAAAGAAGTTACAACCGGACAAGCTAGAACCCAAAGCGGAGAAATGCGTCTTCATAGGATACCCTAAGGAAACTATAGGGTACACTTTCTATCACGAATCCGAAGGCAAAATCTTTGTTGCTAAGAACGGAACCTTTCTTGAGAAAGAATTTCTCACTAAAGAAGTGACTCGGAAGAAAAGTAGAACTCGATGAGATTGATGAATCTATACTCGTTGATCGGAGTAGCGCAGTACCGGAAGTTGTACCTGTACCGCCTACACCGGCAACGAGAGGAAGCTAATGATAATGATCATGAAACTTCGAACGAGGAAACTATCGAACCTCGCGGATCGACAAGGGAACGTGCCACTCCCGATTGGTATGATCCTTGTCTAAATTTCATGATTGTGGATAACAATGATGAGGACCCCGCGACATATGAAGAAGCGATGATGAGCCCGGATTCCAACAAATGGCAAGAAGCCATGAAATCCGAAATGGGATCCATGTATGATAACAAAGTATGGACTTTGGTAGACTTACCTGATAGCCGAAAGGCTGTCGAGAATAAATGGATCTTCAAGAGAAAAACAAATGATGATGGTAATATTACTGTCTATAAAGCTCGACTTGTCGCAAAGGGTTTCCGAAAAATTCAAGGAGTTGACTACGATGAGACTTTCTCACCTGTAGCGAAGCTAAAATCTGTGAGGATTTTGTTAGCAATAGCTGCATTTTTCGATTATGAGATTTGGCGGATGGATGTCAAAACGGCGTTCCTTAATGGAGACATTGAGGAAGAGTTGTATATGGTACAACCCAAAGGTTTTGTCGATCCTAAAAATGCCGACAAAGTATGCAAACTTCAGCGTTCAATCTATGGACCGAAGCAAGCATCAAGAAGTTGGAACCGACGCTTTGATAAGGTGATCAAAGACTTCAGGTTTATACAGTGTCATGGAGAGGCCTGTATTTACAAGAAAGTGAGTGGGAGCTCTGTAGCATTCCTGATATTATATGTAGATGACATATTATTGATCGGAAATGATATAAAACTATTAAGCAGTGTAAAAGGTTATTTGAATAATATTTTTTCAATGAAAGACCTTGGTGAAGCATCGTATATATTAGGCATCAAGATTTATAGAGATAGATCAAGATGCCTAATAGGGCTATCACAGAGTACATACCTGGACAAGATTCTAAAGAAGTTTAGAATGGACGAAAGTAAGAAAGGGTTCTTACCTGGCAAGGTCTTGAGTAAGACTCAAGGACCGGCTACGGCAGAAGAAAGAGAAAGGATGAATAATATCCCCTATGCCTCGGCAGTAGTATCTATCATGTATGCCATGCTATGTACTAGACCGGATATAGCACATGCTGTTAGTTTGACTAGCAGATATCAAAGTGATCCAGGAATGGAACACTGGACAGCGTTCAAGAATATCCTGAAGTACTTGAAAAGAACTAAGGATATGTTTCTTTGTTATAGAGGTGACCAAGAGCTCGTTGTAAGTGGTTACACCGATGCAAGTTGGAACACTGATCCTGATGACTCTAAGTCACAATCTGGGTACGTGTTTATATTGAATGGTGCTGCAGTAAGCTGGGCAAGCTCAAAGCGAGTGCACGGTGGCGAAGTCTTCAACGGAATCGGAGTACATAGCGGCTTCGGAGGCTTCATCGAAGCGGTATGGATGAAGAGGTTCATTGTAGAGCTCGGTGTGGTTCCTAGTGCATTGGACCCATTAATCATTTACTCGTGATAACATGGGTGCCATCGCCAATGCACAAGAGCCAAGGTCACACAAGAGGCTAAAGCATATCAAGCTGCGTTACCACTCGATTCGCGAGTACATCGAAGATGGAGAAGTAAAGATTTGCAAAGTACACACCGATCCGAATGTAGCGGATCCGTTGACTAAAGCTCTCCCTAGGGCAAAGCATGACCAACACCGAATGCCATGGGTGTTAGGTATATTACAAATGTAATCTAGATTATTGACTCTAGTGCAAGTGGGAGATCGAAGGAGATATGCCCTAGAGGCAATAATAAAGTGGTTATTATTTATATCTTTATGTTTATGATAAATGTTTATATATCATGCTATAATTGTATTAACCGAAACATTAGTACATGTGTGATATGTAGACAACAAAGAAGTCCCTAGTATGCCTCTTAAACTAGCTTGTTGATTAATGGATGATTAGTTTCATAATCATGAACATTGGATGTTATTAATAACAAGGTTATATCATTGTATGAATGATGTAATGGACACACCCAATTAAGCGTAGCATAAGATCTCGTCATTAAGTTATTTGCTATAAGCTTTCGATACATAGTTACCTAGTCCTTATGACCATGAGATCATGTAAATCACTTATACCGGAAAGGTACTTTGATTACACCAAACGCCACTGTGTAAATGGGTGGTTATAAAGGTGGGATTAAGTATCAGGAAAGTATGAGTTGAAGCATATGGATCAACAGTGGGATTTGTCCATCCCGATGATGGATAGATATACTCTGGGCCCTCTCGGTGGAATGTCGTCTAATGTCTTGCAAGCATATGAATAAGTTCATAAGAGACCACATACCACGGTATGAGTAAAGAGTACTTGTCAGTAGACAAGGTTGAACAAGGTATAGAGTGATACCGATGATCAAACCTCGGACAAGTAAAATATCGCGTGACAAAGGGAATTGGTATCGTATGTGAATGGTTCATTCGATCACTAAAGTCATCGTTGAATATGTGGGAGCCATTATGGATCTCCGGATCCCGCTATTGGTTATTGGTCGGAGTGAGTACTCAACCATGTCCGCATAGTTCACGAACCGTAGGGTGACACACTTAAAGTTGGATGTTGAAATGGTAGAACTTGAATATGGAATGGAGTTCGAATATTTGTTCGGAGTCCCAGATGAGATCCCGGACATCACGAGGAGTTCCGGAATGGTCCGGAGAATAAGATTCATATATAGGATGTCATTTTATGTGATTTAAAATGATTCGGAAGGTTCTATGGAAGGTTCTAGAAGGTTCTAGAAAAGTCCGGAAGAAACCATCAAGGAAGGTGGAGTCCCTCCGGGACTCCACCTCCATGGCCGGCCAACCCTAGAGGGGGAGGAGTCCCAAGTGGACTCCCCCTATGGGGGCCGGCCACCCCCCCACATGGAAGGGGGGAATCCCACCCCAAGTGGGAGTCCCACCATGGGTAGGTTTCCCTATCACATGGAAGGTTTTGGGTTCGGGTCTTATTCGGAGACTTGTAGTCCAACACTTGGGGTTCCACCTATATAATGAGGGGCCAAGGGGAGGGGGCCGGCCACCCCAAGACCACCACCTGGCCGCACCCCTATAGTGGCCGGCCACCCCCTCCCAAACCCTAGCCGCCCCCTCTCCTCCATAGCTCCCGCGTGCTTAAGCGAAGCTCCGCCGGAGTTCTCCACCGCCACCGACACCACACCGTCGTGCTGTCGGATTCAAGAGGAGCTACTACTTCCGTTGCCCGCTGGAACGGGAGGTGGACGTCGTCTTCATCAACAACCGAACGTGTGACCGAGTACGGAGGTGCTGCCCGTTCGTGGCGCCGGTGATCAAGATCTACTACGCGCTTTTGCAAGCGGCAAGTGAACGTCTACCGCAGCAACAAGAGCCTCATCTTGTAGGCTTTGGAATCTCTTCAAGGGTGAGACTCGATAAACCCCTCGTTGCTACCGTCTTCCAGATTGCATCTTGGCTTGGATTGCGTGTTCGCGGTAGGAAAATTTTTGTTTTCTATGCAACGTTATCCTACACCACCAGCAGTCCTGGGAGCCTCCCGGCTCTAGGTGTTGCCCGTCGCTACTCGCCGGTGGGTTTTGGTGGTCAACATATTCTGGCACGCCCGGTGGGACATTCTTCTACATCAACTGCATCCACATCCGCGTCAGAGATGGCGGAAGATCCAGTCACGTACGAAGATCTGACTGAGGAGCTCAAGAAGAAGTATGACGATATCAAAGCTCTCTTTGAAGCCGACCTCATCGGCTCTTTCCAGAGGACCCGCACACATGGAATCAGGTGGAAAGGGTTCTCAGCTGAAGGCGCCCTCGATGGAGTGGATTTGTCTACTCCTTCAGAAGAACGCACCAGGTCTCTACGTCAGGAGATTAATCACATGGTAGCTCATTCGCTACACCGCCATTCTGAGAGCCTGGTGAACGCTTTCGAGCGCGTTGCGCTTCGCGTGGTCCAGGAAATCATGAAGCATCAGTACTCTCCGTCAGGACCTACCCTAGCGACTCACCAAGGAGAGATAACGTTCCAGACCAGACCACAGCTGTCATTCGCGCTAGCAGCGCCAGAACTGCTGAGTTCACCGGCATACGTCGTCTACAAGATCGGTGGCGATCCTAGCGATTACCAGTTCTTGTATGAACCGCCTAAGGAGATCCCGCACGGATACATGTGCACATATGTGCCAGACTGCAATAACTGGGCACGCACGAACCGGACTGCAGTAGGAGGGATTTCTGGGGCAGCAGGAGGGGTTTCTGGGTCGGATCCCGAGAAGCAGGCGTGGCTAGCTAAATATGCCACTGCCACGAGTCATTCAAGCTCAACTCCTGCAGCTAGCACCGTGGATCAGATCAGTGCAATCTTGAGAGACCAGTTCGGCATGGTGCCGAAGAGAAGGACAATCGGCTATTTCAAGCCGTACCCCAACGAGTATGATTTGATCCCACTACCACCCAAGTATCGGCTCCCTGAATTCTCCAAGTTTAGTGGATCAGAAGGCTCTAGTTCAATTGAGCATGTGAGCCGATATTTGGCGCAGTTGGGCATGATCTCAGCATCAGACCCATTACGTGTGAGGTTTTTCGCACAGTCTCTCACATGATCGGCTTTCGGGTGGTACACTTCGCTGCCACTAGATTCAATCCGGACTTGGAAGCAGATGGAAGAGCAGTTCCACATGCAGTACCACTCAGAAGCTTCCGAGGCTAGCATTGCCGATCTAGCACAAGTACGGCAGAAGCACGGAGAAACGGTATCGGAATACATCCAGCGCTTCAGGACCGTCAGGAACCGATGCTATTCGGCTCGTTTGAATGAAAAAGAAGCAGTCAAGCTGGCAGTGGTGGGGCTCGCGTCACCAATCAAGGATATGGCTTCCCAAGCAGAGTACGCTTCACTGGCGCATATGGTTCAGAAACTATCATTATATGAACAGCGCCACCCAGAATTGTACCAGGACAAGTTCAAGCGCTCAGTAATCCTGGTTGGGACAAAAGAAGATGAAGACTCTGCAGGAGATCAGGAGGTAGCCGTGGCTGAATGGACTCGGGGGGCAAACCCGTGTCCTGCAAATGGGTTAAACCACAAGGTCCTGCAAAAGGGTTTGACTTCGACGTAAGCAAAGCTGAGCAGATTTTCGACCTCTTACTCAAGGAGAAGCAGCTGAAGTTACCCGAAGGCCATAAAATCCCTACGGTGCAAGAGATGAAAGGAAAGCCATATTGCAAGTGGCATAACTCGTTCACCCATACCACCAACGACTGCAAAGTGTTGCGTCAGCAGATCCAAATGGCGATAGAACAAGGCCGTCTAATTTTCAGCCAGTACGCCATGAAAGTGGACACGCATCCTTTCCCTGCCGTTAACATGGTGGAGTGCCCTTACCCCGGGAGGTGCCAGCCAGGTTTCTCGTTCAGCATTAACATGGTAGGACCTGTGTACCACCCCGGTAAGGACAAAGACGAGAGCAGTCGATCTCGTGTGGCAAGGAAAAGGAGGAGGCCGTCCCACGCGACCGGCCCCGACACGATGACAAGCGCTACATCACAGAGGAACAAGTGAGGAATGTGCGATACCAGCGACCTCTCTCTGAGCATCTCCTCAACAAATATGAGCGTTAGTACGACCAACGCCGGCGATACAACGACGACGACGAAAGAGATCGTCGGTCTAGTGTGGACAACAGGAAATATCGTCGGTATGATCGAGACGACGAAAGATATGAGCGCCGTGCTAAGGAAAAGTCAAGAGAGCGGGACGACGTGGACGGGCACTGGGATTGTCCTTTCTTCAAACACTGCTGGGATTCAGGAATGAGCCGATTGCCTACAATCGGCAACTGCCCGGAATGTAGACAGAAGAAGAAGGACACGGGAGACGTGTCAGTGTTCAAACGTCTAGGGCCTCTCCCATCTCGGAACAAGCAAGCTAAGTCCTCTCGGGTGGAAGATCTCGAGGAGTTAGAAGACGAAGAAGAAGAAGAAGAAGAAGAAGAAGAAGAAGAAGAAGATAAATACCACCGGCCAAGGTGGTGCCCTGACGGACTCAGCCACTCCCAAAAGCGTAGGGTTCAGCGACTACGTTGCTTGGAGGAAGCCGAAAGGTTATACCTGCACACGTTGAGGAAAGCGTGGCTCGATCTGGCCGCGAAATGCAGCAAACTCTGGATGAAGAGGGTCGACCACAGAAGAAAGAGTGGCGCCCCAAACAAAAGAAAGCCGATGATAAGACATCGGCTGGCACAAACATGGTGTTCATTCTTCCGTCGGAGTTTTGTGCTCCTGGAACAGAAGAGGCACCTGTGGCACAACTTGACTGCGGCCCACGGCCAGTTATCTTTGAAAAGCCACGAGAAAGGAGCTATAGACATCTGAAGGCCCTGTACTTACGAGGTTATATCAATGGGCAGCCTGTCAACAAGATGCTGGTTGATACGGGAGCGGCAGTCAACATAATGCCATACTCCATGCTACGTCGTCTGGGACGCTCTAGCTGAGATCTGATCAAGACCAATGTCACATTGAGCGATTTCAACGGCCAAGCATCAGAAGCACAAGGTGTTCTGAACGTGGATTTGACCGTAGGCAGGAAAACCATCCCTACGTCGTTCTTCATCGTCGATAGCAAGAGCACCTACGATGTCCTGCTAGGGAGAGATTGGATTCACTCCAACTGCTGCATTCCATCCACAATGCACCAATGCTTGATATAGTGGGATGGAGATGAAGTAGAGATCGTCCACGCAGATGACTCAGCCGAGATCTCAACGGCTGGCATGAACATCTGGGAAGCGGAAGGCCAAGAGCCACTCTCCGGAGTCAGTTTGGACGACTGTGAGCGCATCGAAGTGACAAAAAACGGGGTGAGGCTGGTCTTATCCACCGGCCCGACTGTATAACAAGAGCAAAGGCTATGGACGTACGTGGCAAGGCCGATCCCTGCGATCGGCCCCAAAAAATAAAAAGTAATAGTCTCGCTTCAAGTATGTCACGTAGTCATAGTAATGTGACTCCTTCCCGTAATAGAGCACGAACAAGATGTAAACCTTCATTGAGCAATGCAATCAAAATGGGGGCCGATTCCAGCAATCGGCCCATATTATCCCCGCCATACGTTTTGCCTGTGTTGAGCATCGATCTAACAGGTGACGGAAAGCTAGGGTATGGGTTTACATCGGCTGATGAGCTAGAAGAAGTCGACATTGGTCCTGGGGATAAGCCACGACCAACTTTTATCAGCAAAAAGTTAGATCCGCACTTGAGGAGCCTGATGATAGCTCTGTTGAAAAAATACCCAGATTGCTTCGCATGGGATTACACAGAGATGCCTGGGTTAGACAAGAGCATAATTGAGCATCGGATCCCTCTCAAGAAGGGATTTCGGTCATTCCAACAACGAGCACGTCAGATGAAGGCCGAAATTCTTGAAGAAGTCAAGAAAGAGATAGAAAAAATGTTGACCGCCGGGTTCATCAGGCCATGCAGGTATGCTGAATGGATTTCCAGTATCGTACCTGTAGAGAAAAAGGACGGCCGATGGCGTGTCGCCATAGATTTCCGAGATCTCAACAGAGCCACTCCAAAGGATGAATATCCAATGCCTGTGGCAGAAACGTTGATCAATGCAGCTGCTGGTCATAAGGTGTTAAGTTTCATGGATGGCAATGCCGGCTACAACCAAATTTTCATGGCTCCAGAAGATATACACAAGACTGCGTTCAGAGTACCAGGATCAGTGGGCTTGTTTGAATATGTGGTCATGACTTTTGGACTGAAGAATGCCGGTGCAACATACCAAAGAGCCATGAATTACATTTTTCATGATCTGATCGGCAAGCTGGTAGAGATTTACATCGATGACGTGGTGGTCAAGTCTGTCTCCATAGAAGGACACTTGGATGATTTGCGACGCATCCTGGACCGAACTAGAAAATTCGGGCTAAGAATGAATCCAAAGAAGTGTGCTTTTGGTGTTACGACCGGTCAGTTCTTGGGTTTTTTGGTTCATGAACGTGGAATTGAGATCGGCCTGAAAAGTCAGGAGGCGGTACGTACCATGCAGCCGCCTACCACGAAGAAGGAACTCCAATGTCTTATCGGCAAGAACAACTTCGTCCGACGGTTCATCTCTAATCTGTCAGGACGAATTGAGCCGTTTATGGCATTGGTGAAAATTAAATCTGATGACGAGTTTCACTGGGGGGCAGAGCAGCAGCGAGCGTTTGACGAAATTAAACAGTATCTAATGATGCCGCCTGTGTTAGTTCCACCTCAGCAAGACAGACCGTTCTATATCTACTTATCAGTAGCTGACACGTCCATCGCTTCAGTGGTGGTGCAACTTTATGATGGTACAGAAAGGGTCGCATTCTACCTCAGCAGAAGGATGTTGGATGCAGAGACAAGGTATCCTGAGATCGAGAAGTTATGCCTCTGCCTATTTTTTACCTGCACCAAGCTTCGTCACATCTTTCTGACAGCGGAGGTTGTCATCATATGCAAGTCAGACGTTGTCAAGCACATGTTGTCGGCTCCTGTTTTGAAAGGCCGACTCGCTAAGTGGATGTTTGCGTTATCGGAGTTTGATCTCCGGTATCAGCCTGCGAAAGCAGTCAAGGGACAAGCGTTGGCCGATCTTATAGCTGAACGAATCAATACTGATATAGCAGCACTGTCTGTACGTGCATGGGCTATGTTCTTCGATGGATCGGCTTGCGATGATGGTTGTGGCATCGGTATTCTACTCGTGTCGCCTCGGGGGGCAACATATTCCTTCTCCATCAGGTTATCTACCCCTTGCACCAACAATGTCGCTGAGTATGAGGCAATACGCAAGGGAATGGAGTTGCTTTTGGAAGCCGGGGCAGAGGCGGTGGAACTTTTTGGAGACTCTAAGTTGGTGATTTCCCAGCTCACGGAGGAATACAAGTGCGAGAGTGAGTCACTCTTCCCATTATGGATGCAATGCCGTGAACTGATGACACAATTTCGGTACATCAACTTCAATTGGGTCCCAAGATCGCAAAATACCGAGGCCAACGATCTTGCACGGATGGCGTCGGGTTATAAGGACATACCGGATGGGTCCGATGTTCAGGTGCGGTTCTCGGAGCGAGGATGACTCGGAGAGCCGATGTCTTCAATTACTTGAAGGATCCGGCTCGGGGGCACCTAAACGGATAAGGTACAAGGCCATGAAATATGTCCTTATAGGAGATGACATGTTCTACAGGACGTTGGAAGGGTTACTTCTCAAGTGCTTGGGGCCAACCGAGTCGAATCAGCTCCTACACGAGGTACACGAAGGCGCCTGTGGAACTCACCAATCGGCTCATAAGATGAAGTGGTTGATCAGGCGATCAGGGTTTTACTGGCCCACCATGCTTGAGGACCTGCTCGGGTACTACAAAGGATGCCAAGCGTGTCAGATGTTTGGGAAGATTCAGATGGTACCCGCATCAGCAATGAACTCCATCATCAAGCCTTGGCCATTTCGAGGTTGGGGCATGGATATGATCGGCAAAATCCATCCTGCATCGAGCAAAGGCCACGAGTGGATTTTTTCCATTACAGATTACTTCACTAAATGGGTGGAGGCCGTCCCTATGAAGAAGGTAAAATCGGAAGATGTTATCAATTTTGTGAAAGAACACGTCATTCATAGATTCAGGATCCCCCAAACTATCACGACCGATGGAGGTCCGGTCTTCATTTCCAAAGAATTCAGAAAGTTCTGCGACGACATGGGAATTAAGTTGATCCGATCATCGATGCTCAAGCAAATGGGCAAGCTGAAGCGTCTAACCAGAGCCTTATCAAGCTGATTAAGAGGAAAGTTGATGAGCACCCTAGACGGTGGCATGAGGTATTGTCAGAAGCTTTGTGGGCTTATCGCATGTCATGTCATGGGGCTATAAAAACCTCGCCATACCAGCTGGTTTATGGACAAGAAGCCGTATTTCCTTGGAAATTACGGTACTGGATCGGAACGTGTCACGTTTCGGAATGATTTAACATCTGAATAATATGCGGCCCTGATGAGTGATAGTATTGAGGATCTAACGGAACTCAGACTTTGGTCGTTGGAGAAGATTAAGGAGAACAAAGCCAAGGTAGCTCGCGCATACAATAAGAAGGTGAGACCAAAGGAGTTTCAGGTTGGTGACCTAGTATGGGAAGCCGTGTTGCCATTAGGAACTAAGGATAAAGCATATGGTAAATGGTCTCCTAATTGGCACGGGCCGTACAGAGTCGACCAGGTTTTGAAGGGTAATGCATACATGCTCGAGCAGCTGGACGGGGTTAAATTCCCGATAGGCCGTCAATGGTCAACATCTCAAGAAATATTTCCCAAGCATGTGGGATGACGGACAGTGAAATATGGGGGCCGATGCATAAAATCGGCCAGTAAAAAATATATTTTACATCCAAATCATAGCCGATGCACGGACATCGACTTTAGAAGTATGGATACCAGTACAGCCGATGCACAGACATCGACTTCAGACTAAAAAGCCGATGCACAGCCATCGACTCTAGAGAAACAAGCTCAATTGAGCAGTTAACTGTGGCATTGGGATGAATCTGTGCGTTTGAGATCTAAGGTTTGCATGGACGCGAATTAGACCTGTTTGGACGGCAATTTGAGGGATCTGAGTGTATTCTCTCAGACGAAGGGTGCAGTTACCGTATAAATAGGCAACTGATTTGGCCTTAATCGCGTTTTATGGTAAAGGCCGATGCGTTGCCATCGGCTCTTTGCGCGCTGACTTACGTTGACAATCGGCAGAATTAATGTTGAAGCAAAATCGACATAGGAACATTTTTCTTCATTAATAGAAAGGATTTCTTACAAAGAAAGAGCCGATTGCTCGAGGGAGGAAGAACAAAAGAGAGGTCTATTGACCAATCTGCTACTACTACTAGTCCTATGCTACTCTATGGGCCGTCGCTGCCCTCGTCGTCGCCGTCGAGGCTGCCGTCGGCACTGCTGCCGGCGGGCTCCTCATCGCTGCTCCCGTAGCCTTCGATGGGAGCCTCCTCCTCTTCATCGTCGTCGTCGTCGTCCGATCCGGCGCGGAAGCGCTTCGCCGGCGGGTAGTCGTCGAGGGAATCGTCGTCTTCTTCTTCTTCCTCCTCGTAGGAGGAGGTGAAGTCATCCCAGGAGAAGCGGTCGTCCTCGCTCTCCGCCTCCAGCTCCCCGTCGGCGAGGAATTGGAGGTCGTCATCCCCGTCGGTCAAGGATTTGTCGTCCTCGGACCAGACGGAGGAGTCATGGTCCTCCTGGTCCCATTCCTCTGGGGCGCGCTCATTGTGCGCCACCGTCAAATCCCACTCCGGCGTAGGTTCGCGGGAGGAGGAAGAGGAGGACTGGGAAGAAAGACCCGACGAGGCGGAGGAGGAGGAAGAGGAAGACATTGCTACATGAGAAGGGGTTTTTTTGGTGCCGATGGCTAGTACAGAGCAAGGGGATGAAGAGGTGAACTGTTCGGCGCGGTTAAATAAAGGGGATATAGTGGAGATTTAATGCCACAACAGTTTCCGAGGAAGTGGTTTCAAAAAACTGTCAAATCTTGCAGAGAAGTTGAGAAGGCAAGGCATCATGATGAAGGATACTGCGACGGTTCTGCTCTGCCACGACATGACCCGACGAAGAAAAAAAACAGAGTGGTTTTGGAATTATCATTGCCAAAACCAGGGGGGCATGTGTTATCACCAGATTTTAACCGAATCAGAGGTGGGCCGTGATTGAGATGGGCTTGGAGAATACACACGGAAAATATGCATGAATCGGCCTTGTACAAGAGTTTGGGCTAAATTGCCCGTGTATCTGTAAATATAGTAGAATACGTGTCGGTTAAGATTAAAAGGTAGAGTTTAGCTCGTACACGGTTGGGATTATTCCCACGTTAGAAAGTCTACGGACTATAAATATGTATCTAGGGTTATTGAGAAAGGAGGACGATCACGTTCACAACAAATCAATCTAGGCGCATCGCCACCCCTTGTTTCGAGGGTTTCTTCCGGGTAAGCACCATGCTACCTAGATCGCATCTCGCGATCTAGGCAGCATTGAGTTTATTCGTTGTTCATGCGTTGCTCGTGCTGAAGCCTTGTTGATGGCGAGCAACGTAGTTATCATAGATGTGTTAGGGTTAGCATTGTTTTACCTTGATATATGCTTTTATCTATGCTATCCCTAGACATCTAGCTGCCTTTACACCTATCTTAGGTGTAAGGGCAGCACCTTGCTTGATCCTTGTTTAGTAGATCCGATCCGTTATGATTGCTCCTTGTTCTTCAAGGATTAGTTTGATATCTACATAATTAGGCCTTGCAAACGGGTTGAATGATCCAGTAGTGTGTAAGGTGTAATTTACCGATCCTAGGGAGGATGTTCAAGGAATCAACTCCACGTTGGTTTTTAGGCCTTGTCTAGGGTTGGTTTGTTATCATCTTTCGTGTCTGCCAGGCTCAATTACGTGTAGGACGTTCCAGTTATGTGGTGAAAACCCTAAATCGTCGTAGATCGTTTTAACTTAATATTGATCAAGCAGGACCACCATGTTATCGTAGATCTCATACGAATCATGGGTGAATCGGCTCCTTGAGCCGATTTGCAGGATAACCTGAGAGCCGATCGAGGCTCGTATTTAATGTTTACGTGTATGCCATGCAGGAAACTAGCCGAAGCAATCCATCACCTTCCCGACCAGGTATAGGTCAGGTGGCACGCCCTTGCACCAGCATCGGACGTGCGTGCCGGAGCATTGCGGGCCGTCGCCCGAGGGACCAGGGCCCACCAGCAGTCCTGGGAGCCTCCCGGCTCTATGTGTTGCCCGTCGCTACTCGCCGGTGGGTTTTGGTGGTCAACACCAATACACCCCCTAGTGCCAAATTGAGACAACAAGTATGCGTACGATACATATTGCACGATATTGTTAAATTCTCCTAAGTTTATTCTCTCAAAAAAAATTTCCAGTGTGTTTCCTTATGAAGATCATATGGTTTGTGGAGATAATATATCTGACTTTTGTGATGATGCTAGAGTGGAACAAAAAGTCATCGAGTTTTACATGGTCAAAGGAATTTTCGTTCTTCATTCTTTAAATATTTCGTATGACCATTATTTGAATTCTTCGAATATGAATGTTTTGTTTTTGTAGATAATGGGCACAACAAAAATAGATATTTTTAACGCTTTAAAGGAAACAACCAACATAACCCACGATCCAATGTTGTTAGAAGCATCTGCAAGCATATCTATAAAAATAATTGAGGCCGTAGCAACGCACGGACATTCAAATAGTAGATAAAATCTGCAGCTCATGCATGTACTTGCGGGCAAAAAAATAAAAAATGAAGAGAGCTGGCAGCTCAGTGGGCTGGTAATGAAGGGGAGGACTTGCTGGCATGTAATGTAAGCCTACCTTGTGATAAACGGCCAGCGGCCCATAATCAGATTCAGTACTCTTCGCTTTACTCGTCAAAGGCAGGGTTGAGGGCTTTCGGGCCGGAGGACTGCCTCTCCAATCTGCATCTCGAGTTCGCTCACGGAGCACTGGAGCCTGGAGCCTGGAGCTGGAGGTATGATCTCCATTCCTTGCTCCTCCGCTCGTTGATTCTCTCCTCCTCCGCCGCCTCGCATTTCCTTCCGATCTTCCTCTCTCTGTGTTCCTCGTGCTGTCTCAGATCCTTCCCCGACCTGCGGATTTACGGCTGTTGTTGTTCTTTTACATGCTGCAGCCTCCCTGCGCACCACCTGTTCGACGAAACGCCTCTGAGCTCTGAACCCCATGGCGGACGCGTCGGACAACGGGGGAATGGTCCCTGCGCCCGTTCCCCGCGCTCCCACCGATATCAGCGACCTCCCCGCAGATATCCTCCTCCGCATCATGTCCCACATGACCTCGCGCCAAGCCGTGCACACATGCTTGGTATCGCCGCAGTGGCGCTATCTCTGGCAGTCGGTGCCCCGCATCAACGTGTCTATCGAGGAGTTCTATGGCCAGCATAACAGCAACAACCATGTGGCCATTGAGGAGTCTCAAGGCGAGGATGACAACGATGATGATGGCATGTATATCGAGGAGGAGTCTCAAGGCGAGGATGATGACGATGACAGCATGTCTATCGAGGAGGAGTCTCAAGGCGAGGATGATGACGATGACGAGATGTTGACTGAGGAGGAGGAGGAGGAGGAGTCTGAAAGCGACGTTGAAGGTGATGACGAGCACGAGGTGTTGTTCAAGAGATTTGTCAACCGTTTGCTCGACCTCCGTAACCCCGTTACCCTGGATGAGTTCCATCTCAGATACAGCGTCAGCGACAACCCCCTCAACATGTCCTTGTCTCGCTCTCACCACGCCAACCGTTGGATCTCCTATGCGTTACAGTGCAATGCTCAGGCTGTCCAGGTTTCCAGTCTGTTCTATGAAGTGCAGCTACTTCCTGCTGTGTTCACTTCAAGCAGCTTGAATAGGCTGCACATTGACAATGCTATGTTAGCCCCTGGTTTCTTTAATCAGCTCCAAATGGGCTGCCCAGCATTGGAATATATGTTCCTACATGACTGCCTCACTACGGACCTTGACATTTTCTCCAGCTCACTCAAGGTTCTCATCTTCTCTGGTGATTTCACGTTCGACCATGATCACGGTGGCCAGGCTTGTATTTCAGCTCCAAGACTCATTTCTCTCTTCATGGAGGATGGTATTAAGGGGGACAGGCTGCCTATACTAACCAACATGCCATCACTAAAGACTGCATCAGTAGGGCTTTGTGCGGAAGATATCAAAGTTCGTGATGCCGATGGTATCAAGCAGTTTCTTGGGGGGCTCTGTCATGTTACGACTTTGGATTTCTCTTACTGGGATTCAAAAGTAAGTTTCTTGATTTGACATCAGTATTTGCGATGCCTCCTTTCTTTTTAGTACATCTCATTTCTCTTACTGGGATTCAAAAGTAAGTTTCTTGATTTGACATCAGTATTTGCGATGCCTCCTTTCTTTTTAGTACATCTCATTGATCTTGAGATATTTACCCATACCAAAAGCTGCTACCTAACCATGTCTCGTTTTTTTTTTTTGGTCTTGACGCCGAGTCATTGCATACCATAAGTGCAAACCTAGTAGCTTGGTAGGGTGATCAAATGTAGCTTCAGTTAGCATTACTTCAAAAAGATGTGAAAAATAAGGCAGCATATGCTCAAAAGATTATCATGAGAACCAACTATGACTGTTTCAGCAATTGTTATGACTCCCAATTCGTAAAATACAAATTGGACCAATCTAACAGATTATCATGAGAACCAACTATGGAGATTTAAGAAACATATTCGTCATGTTAATAATTTTCTCTCTAAGAAAAGGAAGAGTACCATTTTTTTTTATATGTACTATCTTTTACTAAAGTTATTTCTGTTTGTACTGCCATATTTTCATATCCATGTGCTCAAAAGATATATTCCTTTTTTTGTGAAAAAGATAAAGTACTTCTACCTGAAAGTTTTTTTCGCGGGCACTGAATCAGACAGTCACAGATTGTTAGCTCCCTCCTAATATTTTTGGCATGTTTGGCTGAATCAGAAAAATAAATTGTACAATGTGGCATGGGTTTGATGTTATGTCCTAAACCGTTGAATCATATGCAACTGACCATGGAAAAGAGTTTTCGATGGTGTCCAATATTCAGCAAATTTATAAACCTGACTCTTGATTGTTCGTTTGTAAAAAATAAGTTGTACAAAATGGCATGGATTTGATGTTATGTCCTAATCCTTTGAATCATGTGCAGCTGACCATGGAAAAGAGTTTTCAATGGTGTCCAATATTCAGCAAACTTACAAACCTGACTCTTGATTGTTCCTTTGTGAACGAGGACTTTTATGGACTGATAGTTTTCCTTCAGAACTCACCCAATCTACAGAAGCTAACTCTCTCAGTAGATAAGGTATGTGGTCTTCGCCACATTATGGATTATTCAGTGATGTTTATGCATGTATCGTAAATAAAAACCTATATTTTTTTCTATTGCTAGAGTGATACTGCAATTGCTGGTGAGCTAGAGGACAGATCATTTACATGTGAGCAGCTTCAGATTGTTGAAATCAGATGCTGGGGATCAAGTGAGATGCTATCCAGGGTGACTCAGTTTCTGCATGCTAATGGCATAAGGCATGATCAGATGCGTATCGTTGACCGGAGCTAAGTCCAATGCATCAGTCACCAGAAATAACTCTGATGTTTCAGGTCCCACTGCGGGTGAAATGACATGGCATCACACATTCACCTGTCATTGCAGGCAAACAAGATGTTCTCTTGAATCTACACTGGTTCGCTCTGGTTTATTCTGAATGAACATGTTTGCTTTACTTGCCTTTTTGTCGCGCAATGGAATCAACGTGATAAATTTGAAGCATTTTCTGTTGACGGCATGCTAGAACAACATATGAATTAGATGCGGCATCTTCTTTGCAGTGCCAAAAAAGATACTTCCGGGAGAACGTTACCTTGCATTACACATGCATGGATAATTGCCGTTCCGATTGGATCTTCTATTGCTCCAATGGTGTTTCTTTTGTTGAAACTTCTGCTAGTTCATTCGGAATTTATATATGTTCTATGGACTCATGTATTGTTGTCGTGAGATGCATGTGTGTGTAACACTGGAGAAAACTTTGCCTTGCTTTGTCCGTTTGTGAACAAGAGTTTTTCATGTCATGCCATCCTTTTCAAATTTCCTATTAAATGTTTTCTATTCTGGGATTAGGTTTTATGCCGCTCAACCTTTTTTATTATGTTCATGTTAACCATGTGATATAAAATTTTCTATTTAATCATTTTTGAAATATATGTCTGCGACTTTTCATTTCAAAACATAGTATATTCCCTGCATCCACTTACGGCTGTGTACAATGTTGTGTGTTCACATATAATAATATTGTCAACCGTACAAGACCTGCCTAAGAACAAAGGTCAACCGTATAAGTCTGCAAGAAATAGGCCAAAAGAAGTTGTTTGTTCCAAGTGGACAACCAGCTGCTGCCCTAGCTCGTAAATAAAAATACTCGCGCCGTCCTCAGATAAGTGGACATCTAACTCTATACTTTGTCTATAAAAGAGTGTACTTATATCTTCCTAATGTATTTTAATTGATTCTCTCTCATCTCACGGAAATCAAACCTAATAGTATTAAGCATATATTCTTCTTGCTTTCTATATGCACTTAGCTTATTGAAGGTGAAAATTAAAGAGGAGAGATGCATATTGCCAGTGTATTTTTCACTCTAGATGGAGGGAGCAAGCAGCTCTCACCCTCACCACCATCATCCCGCCTGCACGTGTAGACATCGATGTCGTTGCCCAATTGAAAGCATCTCACCTCATCCGGCCACCGTCACTATGAGATATCAGACCTAAATTGCGTCTCGAACAGACACCAGAAAAAACACGGGAGACCAAATTTTTTTTGCAGCAATACCCCATCGCGGCGCGATGCTCTATACACGCGGATTTTGGGCCGAGCTATTCAGTTCGTGCATTGTTGGCACGAGGGAACTTTGAGTTTTCTTTCCGCGGCAATTTCCAGACAACCTCGGCTAAATTAGGCGAATTTTTCGCACCAGGAGTACCACAACCCATAGGATCGCGTGTGGATCCGCTCGCAGGACCTCCGCTTGGGGCAGAGTGACAAACGGCCTAAAGGACGGCGGGAGGCCGATGTTGTACTGCTGTAGGCGGCAGGCCTGGCGGCGCTGAGGGTGCAGCTTGGGCGGCGCGGAAGGCGCAGCCCAGGCGCGGCGACACGACCGGGGAGAGGGAGGCCTGGGGCGGGGGTGAGCGGCGCAGGGCGGCGGCAGGGGAGTGGCGGTGGGCAAGCGAGGCAGAGGCTTGCGGGGCAAAGTCCTAGCAAGAAGAAGATTGAGGTGGGAAAGAAAATGACAAATGAATATTTTTTATAAAGAATATGCTTTTTTACAGTATGACTATAGCGGATCTGTTCAGCCGCACCGCTTTTCGCAAGAAAAAAGCGCCGATGCGGTTAACTCCATCCACGTTATGCTTATGCAGTTCAGCCGGATTGGGTATCTGGTGGAGATGCTATGAGAGATCATTCTCCTTCACAAATTGGATCTACTTGAGTCCCACAACTTCTATTTAATACACAAAAGCTTCCATTTGATGAAGAAATATGACCAGAGATGTGACTGCATTACTCAAAAGTAAAAGATTAACCTCGTCCTGATCTGACAAAAAAATCAAATTTTCTACTGTAGAATTTCTAGAAGGAAAATGATCCAAAGTTCCAAACCACGCGGAGGCACACGCGATCGTTTCCTCCGGGCCCTGCATCGTACGATCCAGCAATCCACCGGTCGTGCGCGATGGGTTCCCCCAACCAAAATTGAAAACGAGCAGGTCCCATCTTCTTTACTATTATACGAAAATCGATGGTGTTGGTAGGTTTAAAAAATTAAAATAAAACCAAAATAAAATTTGGTACATCAAATAAGCCGGTGTTCCGTTCCCATCGTACATAAAAAATCACCCGTCCCGTTCCTTCATTTGGTACTCCTCTTTGGTAAGTCAAAAAACCTCCCTCAAGCTTCCTGGATCAATCGATAAAAAAACCCGGTCCTTGAGTGGTTTCCTTTCCTAATTCAATCGCTAGACTACAAAACCTTGATCTCGGTGTCGGTTATGATTTCCAATCAAGGTTTCCTAATTTTATCCCTACAAAACCTGGACGCCGATGTGCATCGGTTCCCTTTCCTATATGGAAAAAGCTTGCGTTCGGTCGACCGAACAAAGAGAAAAGACCGGTTCCTTCGTGTTGCCGACACGCGAGACCCATTCCCAGTGGGCCCAAAGCACCACTTTCTCTTCTCTTCCAACCTTATCTTCTCTCCCCATCCAATTTTCTCTCCACCACAAGGTTCTGCTTCGTCTCCTTCGTGTGAGAGAACCACCAGGCCTCGCCGCCCGTTGCAGGCACCACTCCTCGACCCCATCACACGCCGCCATCACTATTTGCTTTCCTAACGTCGCCAGCCAATCCGTTACATGTTGAAGAGCTCGAAGCTGCGGGAGAGGAGAGTGTTGTGTGTGGGCATCCAAAGAGGCCGATCCTGCTGCTCCCATGCGAGGCCGGCCCTGCTCCTCCATCGCATCCAAGCTGCAAGGGGCTCAACGCCTCAACGGCGACATTTTGATGTGAGGTGACTCCGGCCGCCGCCGTTACTTCAAGCCACCACACTAGATGTTGGAAACTACTTTTGCCATGGAAGAGGCCCGAGCGATCTGTTGGATTCCTCGTCAATTCCTTTTGTGGAAATTGTTTTTTTGTTGGATTGGTTGCTGAATTTTATTGGAAATGTCTCTCCTTTGCAAATAGTACTAGCATACGAATTTTTCTAATGTTGGATTAGTTACTTTTGTTTGATCATATAGTTGTTGATTATTGCTGTAAATTAATAAGTGAGTTGTTGTAAAGATTTTTGACTTGGGAATTAATATTTTTTTGACTATTGCTGTAAAAACCAAACTTTTTTGTTGGATTTATTAACTATTATTGCAAATATAGCAGTGATTTGTTGTAAAGATGTTTAACATGTGAATTAATATTGTTGAATATTGTTGTAAAAACAAAAAAAAAATGTTGGATCTGTTATTGACTATTATTGTAAATACAACAGAGTTTTGTTGTAAACATTTTTAATATGCGAATTAATATTATTGAATATTGTTGTAAAAACCAAAAAAATGTTAGATTTTCTTATTTACTATTATTGTAAATATAACAACAATTTGTCGTAAAGATATTATGCAAGGATAGTATCGGAAATAGTATTAGTGCTAAAATTGTTGATTTTGTCAAAAAATCGGTGTGTATATTTTGTTAACATCAAAAAAAAAAATTAATAAGAATTGTTGTGAACACCCGACACCATCACATGATGGGTTCCAGTTAGATGACAAGTAGTATATCCACGCAACCTCGCCGAGCAGGAGCAGGAAAGCGACTTGAGTAGCTGACACAAGCCACATTAGCATAAAGCAACCCACCTGAGATCGTACCGCGCCAAATGCAACCGATTTTTTTGCTGCGCGTTGGCCGGCCAACGGCTTGCATTGCCCTTCCTATATCCCTATAGGATCCGATATGATTTCGAATCAACCTGGCAGGAAGGTGGCCAAACGAACCGCCCCGCTTACGGTCCCATCGTTACGCCGTCGACCTAATACGGGCTCCTTTGATTTAAAGGATAGGAAAAACATAGGAATAGGAAATGTATAAGATTGAAATGGCATGTCTACTTGAATCCTATAGGAAGATGAAGTGTGTTTGATTGTAGCAAAGGAATTTTTTCATGAGGTATGAGCTAATGTTTGTTTCCTATAGAAATTGCACTACAAGGTTCCTATAGGAATTTTTCCTATAGGATATATTCCTATGAATCAAACAACATGTATAGGAAATTTTCCCATAGAAACTAAATCCTACCCAATTCCTATGCTAATCCTTTGAATCAAAGGAGCCCGACATCTGTTGCTCCATCAATCCGTTCCTTGTTGCAGCGCCGAACCCAGTGTGCCTTCGTGTCGCTTACCTGTTCTACGTACACGGCTACGCGGAACCCAAGGGTAAGCGGCGGCGAGGACAATGGCCGTGTCGTGCGCAGCATTGCCAACAACAAGCACGATTCCGATCCAAAACGTGTTGAAGTCAAAAACCTCGTGCCAGCAATTCCTCACGAATTGGTCCTTGCCGGATAATCACGGAATCCTGTGGAGCAGCGCCGCAATCTACGTGGCGTCGCTGTCGTTATTAAAGGCCACACAACCTCGCGTAGCTCCCTTGCACGTCAACTTTGCACCTCCATCTCCTTCCCATTCACGCCCGAGCCACTTCCTCTCCGCCTTGAAGTATCAGAGACCCTGCGACGTGAGCGACCTAGATGAGACGGCCATCGTGGTATCGCCGCAGAGGGATGTCTCCACAGGGGACCCGTGGCGGATTGTGTCATCTGCACTACGGTCTCCGGAGCTCAACGTCGGGTAAACTGCGCGCCTTGCTGCCGCGACGCAGGCACGTGTTCCAGGCCGACCAGGTGCATCGACAAGTATCTCCACTTGCACACCTCCTACCCGCTCATCCTCCTACTCTCGCGACCAGGCTGCTCCGCATCTGCACCGGCACCAGTGTAGGCGCGCCAGATGGCCACGCGCCGCTGGAGACGGATGCCACGGCGACCCGAAACCTAGCTTCCCCGGGGGACGCTCTTGCCGTAGATGGAGAGGAAGCCACATGGGAGGAAGAAGCTTTGGCTTCCTTGGATGTGGCCATGGTCGCATCCTTTTTGGAGATAGGGGCCACGCCGGAGGAAGAAGCCTAGCCTATTGGGATCCAGCCATGGGTGCTGCGACGATGACGCCATTTGCAAGCGCTAGTTCCGCAGCCCGCTGCTATTGGCTATCGTGGGTGCTGCCAATGGCGTCACGCAGTGCTCCAACCGGCTACAGCGGTTGATGCGAACCATTGGCGGTAGTGCTGCCCACCAGCGATGGCAGATGCTTCCATTGGTGTCGGGCGATGCTGCAAACGATCAACGACGGTGCTACCGACAGTCAGTAGCGCTGCTGCAAGAAGCAAATGACGGTGCTGCCAGCCGAAGTTGGGATGGTGCTGGCGGGGCGCCGATGAGTAGTTCACGATGCTACAATTTTTTTGAACTTTTTGTTGCAAATGGTCAGTTGCTTGCTACAGGTACAAAAGTGGTTCCTTTAGTACAAACTTGTTGCTACAAGGTCTCCGGCAATGTGCTTCAATAGCACAAAGTTTTTGCTACCAAGTCTCCGGCAGGGTCTCTGCCGAAATTTCCGGCGAGCCTCCAACGAGATTTGCGTCGGACTAGTCTTTTTTTTATTTCTAGGCAAACCGTCTTTTTTTGCTTCAATAAAGTGAAAGCGGAGCTTTTTTTAACTACGATGAAGCAAATCCAGAATTTTGATAGAAATTGGACACGTGTCACGCTGTGGATTAGGAGACTGGGAAGAGAATATCCTCCCGGAGGATTTCTAACATTACCCTTTCTAGAAACATACTAGAGAATAATCATAAGTGGTTTAAGATTGTGGGGAATTTTCAGCTCATTTGGATTAGCGGTTTGAGAGAATCATTTTTTGAAATTTGATGGCTAAATTTGAGCCTATTTCAATTCAAAATTACCAAATTATCAAATAAGATCTACAAAACCATAAGTGGTGATCGAACTATTGCGGAAACTTGAAAGTTCCAAAACAGTAATCCCTCCATTCCAATAAAAAAGGCATATAAATAGAGTACAAAACTTAGTAATATAGACAATATATACAATAAAGTATATATGTTAGCTCGAGCAGAGCCGCCTCCAACGGGCGCGACGTGCGGATGTCAAAGCCCGGATGCGCTCTGACAACGGCACCGGACCCTCCTCAGGTCACGCCGATGGCTAGTAGTATGCCGCGCGACTGCAAGTAACCCGGTCGCGCGATGGCGAGTAGGTACGGTCATCATAGATTTAGGTTAACTCGACTAACCATCTTTGTAAAGACGGTCCGAGGGATCCAAGCGGCGGGCCAGGATAGCGCTCCCTGGTGGAGACTTCCTCATCCCGCCGCCGGCGTTCGACAAACTCGGCCACAGAGGAGTTCCACTGGATTCTCTGCGCAGATGCCTCCGCCGCATCCTCGCCTCCACACGTCTACTCCTTTGCCGCCACGCGCGCCATCTCCGCTGCCGCGACCGCTGCCGAGTCGGCGTGGTAGCGGACCCTGTCCCTCGTCGTTGCTGACACCGCGTCGTCCCTCGCCGCGATGGCCTCCTCCAGTTCGCGGTTCTCTAGGTCAATCCATGTGTGCTCCCGACCCTTCCACGCGACCGCCTCCAGGCCGGACCGCACGTACGCCTGCCTCATGGCGTACGCATCGCTGCAAGCTCGCGCCTCCACCGCCAGAACCTAACGGCGAGCAGCATCCTGAGGGAGGCTCTCAAACGAGGCGAGCAGCGCCTGTTGCTAGGCGGTCACAAACGTGCCTCCTCATCGCCGTAGGGGAGGAAGTCATTGCCACCGCCGTCCTCCTCCTCATCATCGACGCTGGGGGGGGGGGGCATCTCCGTTCTCGCCGCTACGAGCTCTGCCCCGGCCTCCGAGAGCTCCGCCTGGAGGTCGTACATGGTCGCCTCCGCCGCCGCCTCCACCCTGGCCTCCACAACCTCCGCCTCCAGCTGCTCGGCTTGGCGGCCGTATGCGGCCATCTACTCCTCCACGAATGCCTCCGTCGCATGGAGGGCGGCGAGGCCTAGATCATCCGGGTAGGCGCGGCGGGCCATCTCAACAAGGCGAGCCCAGGTGCGGTCGTGCTCGGCCATGGATGATTTCTATGGTTAGGTTGAGGTGTGCCCTTCTCGCCCGCCGGCGTCGACAATATATAGCGGGACGGGAAACGCCGATCGTGCACAAGCCGTTTCCCACGCGCGAAACGGCGACGAAATGCGCCAACCTATTGACCACGCGGGAACTGGTAATCGTCAGCGGCAGATCGCCACGGGATGTTAAACCGCCAATACCGAGCTTGACACTCTCAGGCAGAAAAAATAGGTCGACCCGTTGAGAATACCACAACGCAAACGAGCCGACCCAAATAGTCACGCACGGTTACTTTTGGCGTGTGTTTTGCCGTCGGCCCCTTGAACTAAGCAGGACCGCAGAGGGTCTTCTGATTCCTTCTTGTTATCATGGAAGGACTCTTGTCTCCTTGCGCCAACTTGATTTACAAAATAAAAATCATACTATTAAGATGTATGTATATAAAAATAAAAATTACAAGCTTCGTGCTGAAGAATAAGACTTACTAATAACTAGCTATCTAAAAAGACTTTGAAACAGGGAGGTAATACTGCTCTAAGCTAGCGTCAAGAATTGGGCCTAAGCAAGCAACGTCCGGTGTGGACTAGCGCCGCCGCGACAGCCTCCTGAAGAAAAATAGGCAGCGCTCGCCGTCACCGCCGTCGTCTCTCCGGCACGTGTAGAGATCGATGCGGTGGCCCGCCGAAATGCCGCTCGCCTCCGCGAACCGGAGCCACCCGGAGCCAATGATCCGGTACGTCCGGCTGGAAGGGCGGTAATGGATGTGGGCCGCCTCCTCGACGCCGCCGGCGTTGAGGAGCGTGACCGGGATCTTGGCGTGGCCGAGCTCCGCCAGCTCCGGGAAGAGCTCCGGGATGGGTCCGCCCCGCACCGTCGTATCCATGAGCAGCAGCCGGCGCTGGCCCGGATGGACGTCGGACGGCCCCACGTGCTTGGCCAGCGCCCAGGAGGCGTCGTGCACGCCGACGCCGTCCATGGCCTCCCGGTGACGCGCTTCTCGCGCTGGATGGATGCGAGGACGCTTCATGTTGCCGACGACGTCCGAGCACCGAGGGCGATGTGATGGTTATACTTATAATTATATGGGAGAGTTCTGCCTCGTCGTGCGATGCGAACACACATATGGAGTCGGTTTGCTTGCACGACCGCGTGGCTTCTTGTTTGAAAAGATATGAGATCGGATCTCGTACTCTATTCGAACTCTGCAATGTTTATCGGAGCAGAGTTGTAATACAACATCGCTTCAACAATTATGTAGACCGGTTTGTACTCTACTCGTCCATGTATTGTACTACCACGATTCAAGATCGTCACGTACGTCGAGCCTGCAAAATGCAGACAACTGGTCAAGCACAATCTACTTTTCGTTATACGCAAAAAAAAAATCTACTTTTTGTTTTTTTTAGTCTATTGGCATTTAAAAAAAATCGAGACAAAAGAGATTTACCTCATTCATTAATTATTAATTAAGAAGTGAGTCCGCCGTTTTTTTGAGAAAACCGAGCAAAAATCTGGCCAACCTACACGAGCAGCACATCCACACAAACCCAGAGTGGCGACTTACACAAAAATAACCCTTTGTGGGAAAAAAACGCACAAAATTGACCTTCCGACCAAACTATTTCACGCCTCTAACCCTTTTGTGTGGCGCCTTGCGAAGGACGCCACACCTGTCTATTTGGCGCCCGTGGGAGCGACACCACACATTGTTAGGAGGCAGGCTCGAGCCGCCAGAATGGGTGGCACCCTTGCAAAGGGAGCCACACAGAAGGGTGTGGTGCCCTTGCGAAGGCCGCCACACAAAAGGGTGTGGCGCCCTTGCGAAGGGAGCCACACAAAAGGGTTAGAAGACTAAAATAGTTTGGTTGGAAGATCATTTTGTGCAATTCTTATCTAAAAGGGTCATTTTTGTGTAAATCCCCACCCACACTCAAGCCTAATAGAGCCACACGAACTATAGCCAACACAAGAGACTATAAAGCAAAGTGAACGAACACTTCAGACACTCTAATACCGTGTCGACAAAGATAAGCCATGACAATGGGATGTGAATTCCGGGTAGGCAACAATCAAGATGGCGAAAATATCGAAAACCTCTCTGACGATGATAGCTCCGCGCACATCACAAGTAGGAACCACATACCGGCCAAACTCAGACAAGAGAGACAGTACAACATCAACAATATCACTCTTCTCAAGAAGCCACTTGTCTATTGGCAATAGTTATCTTTAAAAATGTTAAGCTTCATGCACTAGCCACTTGAACCAAAAGTCCGAACTAATGAAAAGGGCTAGGCAATCTACTTTATACACGTCAACACTCCCTCTCACGTGTGATGGGGAGACGAGAAGACAAGTCAACACGTGTAGAGAGGCAAAGAGGCAGCGGGAGGCTGGACACACACGGCAGGAGGATGCGGGGATTTTTTAGAATAAATTGTGAAAGCCAGGATTTGAACTCGAGACATGGGGCTCTGATACCATGTTAAGCTTCATGCACTAGCCACTTCAACCAAAAGTCTGAACTAATGAAAGGGGCTAGACAATCTACTTTATACACGTCAACGAAAAAAAAGTATTTCCTCCATTTATAAAAGAATGTCTTAACTTTATTAAAATTTTAGAGAAGGTGTATGCCTTCTTGTAATGCTGGTGGCAAGGATACCATGCACGGCTTATTTAAGTGTACCGGAGTGATGGAGATTTAGGACCTGCTGGGTTTGAAAGAGATCATTGATGAAGCACTAGACAAGATGTTCACACACCCCGCTACCGTCATTTGTGGAGTATGTCATAAGATTCATGGTTCAAAAGCACTAAATAAATATGGTTTTTAAAATCACAATCAACATATTAACAGTAAATTGTTTGTAAATCATTTTCTTAACAAATTAATTATACTTTGAGGGTAGTTCGATCAGACACGATTCTGACATTTTAGGGAACAGAAATAAAGAGCAAGACCCATCACCAAATCGAACTGCAAACAGATGGCGGTTAACCGTTTTCACCTCGTCCTCTCCCGGGCGACAGGCGGCGGCGAAAATTCCCTCCAATCTCTACCAGTGAGAGCGCTGGTCCCCTCTCTCTCCGCTTGCCGCTCCAACGGTAGGAGGAAGGGGGGCCTCGTTCTTCTGTTCTATAGTTAGGGTTAGAGTTTTGTCTGTTATGGTGCGTTGTTAGGATGGTGGGAGCAGCGCTTAGGCGAATAATTTTTTGTCTCAACTCCATTCCTACACCGGCGACGATCTTCACGGCGGCATCTTGGAGTTGATGATCGCGTGTGTTTGGCGATCCTTCAGATCGGCAGCTAGGTCTTCTCGTCGTTCTTCAGATCTTGCGAGATCTGTTTATCGACGTGTCGCCAACGTTCGACGTTATCTAGGGATCGGGGTGAGGTGGATGATCGGGAGCGAGGATGTTGATCCGCAGGTGATGGATCTGGCGTTATTCCCCGACTTCGCCGATAGGGTGTGGTGGATCTTGGTCCAAGACAACACAGGGACGTCTCCCGGTTGACGTGCATAGCAACATGTGCCTTAGAGCATCTCCAACATAGGCGCTATAAAGCGGCGCGCTAAAACGTCTTTGCAGCGCGATACATGTTGTGAAGTGTATATGTGGATTGCCTAGCCCTTTCCATCAGTTCGGACTTTTGGTTCAAGTGGCTAGTGCATGAAGCTTAACATGGTATCAGAGCCCAGGTCTCGAGTTCAAATCCTGGTTTTCGCAATTAAGCCTAAAAATTGTTGTTGCCCCCCTCTTTAGTCACCGCTGTTTCGGTGTGCTCTTCTTCTTTCACGTGTTGACTTTCTCTTCTCCCGTCACACGCGAGTGGGGGTGTTGTGAAGTGTATATATGGATTGCCTAGCTCTTTCCATCAGTTCGGACTTTTGGTTCAAGTGGCTAGTGCATGAAGCTTAACAATACATCCTCATATAGCATGCGGCGCCGGTTTCTCCTCCACCAGAAGTGTTAAAAAGTCGTGAGCCAAAATACTCAAATCACCCCTAGCAGGGCGCCCTAAAATGCAGTGCCACAAACACGATTTTGCAAAAAAAATAGCACAAAATAAGATCTAGAAAATAGGATAAAACTAGTTTAGATAGAACAGAAAATTGAGATGATTCATATGTTTACAAACTAATAAACCTTATCTAACAACTCGACATCAGACGAGTCCGGTGTCGTGGTTGACACCAGTGTCAACGAGAACTGATCGGCCCAACAGGCATCGTTGTCGGAGATGGTCTGTGGACCTTCCATCTGCGCCTCAATGCAAGCGCGCCTCACCGGCTTATCGGCCCTCCGGAAGAGGCGGTCCTCCTTCCTTCTGCGCCGCCTTGTGTGTGGCGAAGTGTTTCTTCTCGGCGACGACGTCCTCGGGGAAGCGGGCGCCCACTCGAGCCGTGCGCTCGTCCCGCTCGGCGATGATATGACGGCATTGCTCCTCCTGCGTGACGAGGCACGGCGGTGGTGCGAGGTCCTCGGCCTACTGGCGCTTCCAAACCTCGTGAAAGTTCATAGACTGGCGCGGGCGCCTGAGCCGCCAACCCACGGCGTCGCACACGCCTCGTGCGCGGTCTCGAACATGCCGAGGCCGATGCGCTCGTCGCCGGCCCGGATCTCCGTGTAGAAGGTTCTGTTGGAGCGCTCGCGGACGCCACGGTACCTTGAGCACGAAATGCCGTCACGGCGCGGAAGCGGTAGGGGAGGGGAAAGGCGCGCTGAAATGCCATGTGGTTGGAGGTTTTATAGAGCACGTGCTCACCGCGCCCAGAAGAAAGCGCGCGTCGCTGCTTTTTCCCGTAGGCGGTAATTTTTTTTGTTGCGCCTCACTGCTTTTTCCCATAGGCGGCGGTTGATTTGGCACCTCTGTTGGAGATACTCTTTGTACTGCTTGCAGCGGGCCCATTCTGTTGGAGATACTCTTTGTACTGCTTGCAGCGGGCCCATTCATCGACTCATAGCTTCGTTGGCAATGGTGCTTATTTGGTCTATCTTTTAGTTTCCTCTGTCTTTTAGTTTCCACATTTGTATGTTCATGTAACATGATTTGATTTTCTGTTGATGAAATATGTGGTTGCTCTCAAAAAAAAAAAAAATCTAACTGCAAACAGGAGGTGGAATGATCAATACTACTAGTAATAAAGTAAGCCGCTGATTCAAAACGCGCCATGAATCCATCTAAGAGAAAAGGATTCACGCGAAGAAACTGTCTCACTAACTGCAGTTCAAATTCAGAGCACGCAAAATTTTCAGAATGTTACACCGGAACCAAAATTGTGCTATCATATCTCAAACGAGTAATTGCAAAAAATCTGAAAGCCGAACTGTATCCCCTTTCTTTACTCATAGGGGTGCATCTGGTATGCACAAACATTTCTAAAAGCCCACCGCAAAACTATCAGAACGCCCTCCTCTACTTTCTTGCTAGAGATTCTGCTTTGTGATCACTACCAGTGGTCACAGTATAACCAGCTCCAACCTGAAATTATTTCACAAATACAGCATCATACAATAAATTATTTCAAAGTGGACTTACTGTTACAATGGTTAAATGTAAATTTAATTCATTTTTATTTCGTTACAACAACTAACAGCATCAGTTGATGTGACAATATTCAACATAACTGAAGTTCTTCTCCCTCAAGTTTCAATTACTAGAGTACAAATTGGTCAGATGAAAACACATACCTGGCAATCTTTCAAAACAGCACGCTCTTGAAGTTGCACATTATTACATACAACAGAGCCTTGAATGTGACAGCCATCTTCAATAACCACATGGTTCATGACAACAGAATTGACAATCTGTGACAACATACGGAAATAAATAGTTTCGTAAAACAGAACTCACTTTTGCGGTAAAATGGCACGCTAGCTTTGCAAGAATGGTTGTCACAGAGAAAAGGTTTGCAATAATGTAACCATGGTACAGAAAGGTGCCAGCTTGCAGAATTCAGCTAGGTTGGATGCTAATTTTACAATGATGTATCAGCAGGATGTAGTAAGGGCAACATGATGAGGTGCCAGAAATAAACTAGATACGGCCAACTAGATCTTAGCAACATCCAAGAAAGAACTTATAAAATTAATCCCACAAGCCATACAGTAAGAACTAAACAAAAACAGAATGCAACTCAACAAAATTATGGATGAAGTACTTGTTCCTCTGCACGACAGGCTCTATTTCAGCAAAGGATTAATGCTAAATGGGCTGGTTTAAATTGTATGTTATTACACAAATTGTCACACTGAACTTAATACACTCGATTGGACAATTTCACGACTTAACTGTAAACCTCACTAAATAATGGTCCTGTTTCATCTCCAATCAAATTTTAAAGACATTACAGTCAAACAAGAAGGCAACACAGGACCTTCACATTTACACAATTGTAGTACCAGCAAGCAGAATGCTATTAAGGTACACACACAATTGCAGTACCAGCAAGCAGAACGCTATTAAGGTACACAAGCATCATTTCAGTAAAAAAAAATTTACAAGAAACCAGCTAGGAAAAATAAAATATTGCTTTTTACCTTCACATTCGAACCGAGTCGACAATGACGGCCTATCACAGATCGCTTGACACTACATTTGTCACCTAACTGTGAACCCTCAGCAAGCATGCATTGTGGCCCGACCTAACAAACCATAAGGCACAAGGGAGATCAGTTGCAACTAATCTACCATAAAAAAAATCACAAAACATACTCATAATATAAGCAGTATTAACATGTGCTTATCAATACCACAGCCAGCATCATCCACCATAAATATGGAATCAAGTGGGTTTGAACTTATGAAATAGATTACGATAACAGATAATTCTAAGGATCCAGTCTTGTAAGGAGAGTATATATGGAAAATAGGTAAATTATACTCTCTCCATCCCATAATATAAGATGTTACTACAATCAATATAATTAGGGAGTATATGCATATAAGAACACAAACCAAAAGTACACAAACACGTTTTTTCTGGAATGTTGTAGGATAATGTGGCATATTGTCATGACCTATATTGTTTCCTTGGTTATTATGTATTACAAATAAACAAGAAAGTGTATTATGTAACTGAGGTAAAATAGCAAGGCTTAAATTTGAGTACTGTCATAACATTAATACCATAGACCACTTATTTGAGCCTTCAGATTGATCAATACACTATGCTATCTTTGATCTAACTCATCAAATGCTCATATATAAGACATCTCTACTTGCATCCAATATTACATTTTTAGCATTCATTCATTTAAGGTATTTGCAGGCAACCAGCCGTAGATGCTTGTAATGAATAAGTATGAAATTAGACTCACTGTAGTCTTCGATCCAAGCACACAGGATGGGTGGATGATGTTATTATGTGAAGAGAAGGAATAACCAGAGAGATGACTAGCTTCCCCTATAACCTGTGATATTGTGAATTTGTGATTAGCATAACTTTCAAGCAATACCCAACACTAAAACAATACAAAAAAACACGAAATGGATGGTTGTGTTGGATCCTTACATCTCGGTTAATATCACAGTACGCCTGAATGGAGTTCAAACGGTGGCAGTACTTGTTTTTACCAGCAATGTAGACACAACACCTATGTGTCTCACCACCTGAACTTGATAGTAAATCTTGCTTGAAAGCAGATGGTGCAATTGCACGATGTTGTGACAAGCACTGTAAATTACTGTTGGGCGGAACTATAACATTCCCAGTTTCATCAACTATTGTTCCTTCACCTCCTGATGGAGCTGATCTCTATACAAATTTGGGAACAGTTAAATAGCGCCTAGGACAATCTCAGAAGAAAACAGTGCTTCGGAAAACCATTATGCATTAAGCACGAACTTACCAACTGGCTCCTCACTAAGTATGGGAGGACTTCAAGTCTAATGCTACGGTATGTTTCTTTCTTTTCCAGTACATCCTGCAATGTTGTCCTGTGACCAGCAGTATATATCAAGAGATTGCTGAGTGAGAGTGCTTATAAAGACATGAGATAAAACAAGTTTAAGACAAAATAGGCCAACCTATTGAAGGCATAAAGATGGGCATCCATCAGGTCACTTCGAATTTCCATCTGGCAAAAGAAAGGCAGGGTATATGTTAAATTCATCAGTGAATAAACATCTGAGCTCAATACTTTTGAGATTTCTATAATTATGTTAAATCAAATAATGCTAGGAATAAAATTAAGAGCTTCGGTTATCACTAAAAACATGATGGCCACCAACAAACTGCAACTGTTCTTAAAACGCCACAAAAATAACATCTCCTAACTCATTGGAGGTATTATCATTGCAAGTTATGCCCCAAATTTTCAACAAATCTGAATTTGCAACAAAATTACAGCCATTATATGCAGAGAAAAATTAAGCTTGTAAGCTTGCAAGGAGTAGCTCTCATCCCAAGAAGGAAAGAGTGCCTATTTAGCTCATGTCCTCAGAAAATTTCCCTGCCTTACTTCAGTCAATTGGTTCACCTCTTGTAGTGTGCAAAATATTCACCACAAGAAACACAAAAAATATTTATTTGGTCCACATTTTCAACAAACAATTATTAATCACTCACTCATTCCAGCACATAGATATAAACTGTCCAAATTTCACTCCACAGTGCATAGTAATATCCTGCCGAGGAAACAGTATAATTTATCTTCTTTCAATGTAAAAAGGCAACAAAATTTACTCATATTATGTACAGATGATGTATTGTCCTGTCAGGGGCAGACTGAAGTACAGCTGAGTGGGGGCAATGGCCCCCACTCAATTTTTAAAGTTTAGGTGTAATTGTATTATACTTTAAGGAAAAAAGTTTTAAAAAACGCTCATCTGAATTGCCCCACTGAACTTTTTGCCTAGGTCCGCCCCTGCGTCCTGTGTAAATGCCTCAGTAGTTTTAAATGGTTCTGAACGCAGTGGACTAGCATAAATAAATGACCTGAAACTTATTCACAAGTTGCTAAAATTTTAGTGAAGTACATTTGCTAGAACAGCACGACCATGAGCAACTGTAAAAATGGAGACACCTAGATCCTGACAGTTCTGTCTAGCATGACAAAGTTATTATGTGGCTGTTAATCGTAATATCTAGCCAGGAAAACGCACCCAAAAACAGAATAACTGCTCAGAAAAAAAAAAACAGCAGAAAGTAACTGGTTTGGCTAGTTTGTCTGGCTAGTTTGATCGGTATGTGGGACTCGGTACGGTAGAGAAAAACAGTTGCGCAATAGGCCATTTCATGTATACACCATGGCAAATCAGACAAGCTGAAGGGCGGAACACCCAACCTAAGTTAATCTGCTCCAATTCAACATGCAGTACACCTCAGGATCATAAAGGCATGACCTAGTACTACATAGTGATCGTGCGGATAACACTTCCAGCCCATATGCAAGTGGCACATCTGCCTCTATCCCTCAGCCACGCCATCTCTAGTCCACGATGCAAGACGAAGATGGCATCACCAGCGACCATAAGCCCATGTGGATTTAAGTTTAGGAGGTTATAGCACTTCGAGCAGTCCATCCTGTTTACTACTGTGGAGTCCTGCCGGCTTGTCAAGGGGTTTGTTTGTGCAACATGGGATTTAGTTACTGAATGTTGATACCATATGATTCTTTGACATAATTTATCTACCCCAGCGTGATTAGGTTCATCTCCATTTTAGTGACAGTCTTCCTCAAATAAGGAAGACGATTGACTTGATTGGTCAAATGATGTAACACCATTTGCCATCCCAGTACATTTTAGATTTGGAAGTGCAAGTATGAAGTATCTGTTGCTAGGTTCTTCTGACTATTCTTACATTACTCTCAATGTATAGCAGTATGGCACGTTGAAACCCTGCACCAAATTAAGTGAGATTGCTTGACAGCAAGTTACTGTGGCATGGGTTAATTCGTCCAGCCTTCTAGCTTCTAAACCTGTAAGCATGTGAAGAACTAAATGCCTGAGCTTAGGTGCCACCATCATGCCTAGCGCCTAGCATCTTTTAGAACACTGGTTTGAAACACGATGTTCTAAGCAAGCATGGCATCCAGCCTTCCACTTGTTAGTTGTTTCTTTGATCTTCCATACTGAAAATTCATCGTCATATTGTTCCACGCATTCATGTTAATTTTGGTAAATATGGTATTTACTGAACACTGAAACAGTTAAGTTATCACTGAGACTGATCATAGGTTTATTTAGTAATTCTGGTATGTAGTTTCAAATACTACCATATTTCAATTACTATAAATACTGCATGACCTCCCATAGTTATTTGTAGGACTCAAACAAAGATATAATAAACACAAGTATACTGCACACCAAACTAATTATGGACGGCTTGTATTCCGTGGCATGTGATAGTGTTATAGAACATAAGGTGTGGCAATGAAAAGTGAAAACACAAAATGCGGTTAGGAAACAAGCCAACATTACCTGACCTACAGCTCGTATTTTTCTCTTATAAACTCGAACATCCTTTTCAACATCAGTTCCTACAAGTAGTATTTGACAAGCATAAGGATTTTGAATGACAGCTATTACCTAACTAAAGCAAAAACAATAAAATAAGCAAACCTGATACAATATGCAACAAGAATTGCCTTGTTATGTCAAGCCCCACTATGTTCAATCGCGATGGTTTTTTAGCCTTATCTTTCCCTCCTGAAGAAGCAGCATCTGAAGGACCACTAACAGGAACATAACACAGTAAAGCAGTAACAGCTGCACCATTTCTTCTATGGGTAGCAGCAACAGCTCCAGGAAGCACATCGGTTACTAGGTCACCGCTAATCACCTATTAAAACAAGGCAAATGCATTAGCATCTTGATTACTCCCAGCACGCATATACTTTTACGTTCCTGAAAACGTGGAAAAGCCCTGGCATTACCAAAACATCATTCGCGACCAGCCTCTTTGAAATAGCTCGCAATGCACCAGCAGTTCCAATGTCCTCAGTAACTGCAACTACCTACACAAGACAGAAAGGAGTTACCTCCAGACAGCTGAGAATATTTCGCCTACAACATATTACCCCATTCAAATGCGAAAAGAAGCTAAGAAATAAAAGAAAACACACACCTGAAGAAAAATTAATTAAAAACAGATATGAACTAAAGCAGAAAATCCTAGTATTTTAACAACTTGATTAGCCCTTTACAACATTCGTAGACAGAATATGCCAATTATGATTCTTACACAAGCTATTTTAGTTTAATAGAACACTCATATGAAACTCGTTCATTCTATAGGAAGATGTTTACAGGTCCGTAAAATGCAGGATACCACGCAAGGAGAAGATTGGAAACTAGTATCCCGTATTAGATTAAAAAAATTATAGTGAATCACCACTATGTAGCATACATGCACCTAAAAGAGTTAATAGAAAATAAACTTTAACTCAAGTAGCTCAAGTTACTGAAAAATATAGGATTTTAACAACTTGTTCTAATGTCATACTATCCGCCAAAACAGCCCACTGAAGTGAAACTCCACTAAACAACACATCAAAAGGAGTTGATCCACAAAAGTTGGCAATCACAAGAGATGCTTTCATTTAACAGCAAGCACAATTTTTGTGAAGTAAGCATAATTGAGGCAACCATAAGCCTATTCACTACCAAGTCAAAACTACATGCCAAGCTAATGCAGCAAGAAGCTTCTAATGGGATGAGAACTAGATGATCCTAACAACAAAGGTAGCATCATCCAGAGTGTTGTATTTGAAGCGGGCAAACACCAAATCGGCCTCAAACTTACCTCCACGAGGAGGCGGTCCAAGTATGCACTAGAGATCCACGCTCCGACGAGGCGAGCCGCCTCTTGTCCCTCCACGACCTGCAGAAAACACACGGTCGCATTAGCGAATAGCGCCCAACTTGGGAAGGAATTGAAGAAGTCGGTCGCTTGCTCACCACGATGATGTCCTTGAGGTCGCTGGACTCGAGGAGATCGAGCACGTAGGAGATCGCCGGGCGGTTAGCTACGGGGAGGAGGGCCTTGGGGACGTCCTGCGAGAAGGAGAAGAAGAGGAGGAGGATTAGTTAGGGTTATCGGTGTGACGGGCGGGGCATCGTGCTCGGGACTGGACCTTGGAGACGAGGGGCGAGAGCTTCTCGGAAGTGCCTCCGGCGAGGACGACAACCTGGAAGTCCATATCCCCGGCGGCGGCGGTGGCGGCGGCGAATGAGTTCGCCGGGGAGGGTTCTGGGTTCGTCTCCTTCCGGCGGCAGTCAGTACTCAGTGCCAAGATGGGAGTTTTCGGATTCGCTTTCTGAATAATTTTTGCCTATACGCTTTCTGAATAGTTAAGGCACAATGTGATCTCAAAAAGAAAGTTAAGGCACAATTTGGGCCCAACTTGGAGATTGTTTTTGATAAGTGTGCTACAGAAATTACTATGGGTTGGATTCTTGCTTCTCGAAACTTGATAGTATTTCGAACATTTTTCATCTCCCTTTTAAGATTTGGGCGCGTACGAATCTAGGGTTTTTTCTTTGTTGCATCCAAATGACTAACCGGTATCTGAGGAGAGGAGACGATGGCCAATCTAAAACCAATCTAGGTTTTCCGTTTGACTCGCCGATGATGCTACATGTTCGCTCCACCTTCAGTGGCCTTGGGACCTTGGAAGTGTGGCGGACCATGGCCTCCCGTCGGTAGAAGGGTTTCGTTCTTTGTTTAACTTATTTTTCAGTGTCTTTTTCGAGATGGTGAGACAGTGGCTACATCCTGAAGTTAGAATAAGGCCCTTCCCGCCCTATCCTTGCTCCGGTGGTGCGTTTAGCGCCGGTGAAGAGCGTGTGGAGTCGCGGCGGATCTACCGGGAACTGTTTGGTTTTCGTGTTCGTTGGTGTGGTTTCATGTCAGTCTCTTCCAATCTACGGTTATCATCATTGGCGACAGTTGTTGTTCTGGTGCATCAGTCCTTTTGGGCCTTGGTGTGATGACTTTCTGTCTCTACCACAACAAGTTTTACTATTGCAAGATTTGACCAGAGGGTGAGGATGGTGTTGCACCTTCGGCCCGCGTTGTCGTCGTTAGGTGGTCCAATAACATATTTGTAATTTCTTTTACTTTTAGGATTCCTTTTACTACTCTTCATGATTATTAATAAATCGGTGAAATTTCGCAAAAAGAAAAATGGCAATGTATGTAGTTTTATGTGTATTGCAATTTTTATTTTGCTTTCGACAAACATGTCAACTAAACTGTGTGATTCAAAGAGCCCATTGACTGTCAACTACGGACCTCGGTGGTTCGCATGATTTGAACAAAATAACGGAAAATGTGGGAGTATGATGTCATCGCAAGTTTAACCTTATAGGAATCAGTAATATAAGTCTAAAAAATAGAAATACCTTAAATCAGTAGTATAACTTGTTTGAGTGCACTATAAAAGAACACAAGACTCTCTAGAGAGGTTGAGTCATACATCCAAAGGAAATTTCTGAATGATCATGTAGTTAGAAATCCTATCGAACTATAAGTGTACCAAACCCCAGCAAACTATAGTCAGAAATCCTATAGGGCAGGTCCATTAGGTGTAGGTGCCTGATTCCGCTATTAGTAGAGATCTGACTTTATAAGGCCCTCCATGGCAATGGAAGGCATTTTCGTGTGTGGCCGAACAACGCCGACACTTAGGGTGCGTTTGGTTCATGTTTCCGCGCAGCCAAGTCCCGAAACAACACACGTTCTTGGTCCAGTGGAGGCTGGCCTATTGGAAACGATACAAAAGATGTAGTTCCCACTTTGTTTGGTATCCTGGGCTGAAATATCTGTGATGGGAAGAGATTTTGGGCTGGTTGTTAGGTTGTGGCTGCGTCCTACATGCATGTGCCATGTGAGAGCCCAACAACCTGGCACTGAAAACCAAGGGAATCTTCACGCGTTTTCGTTTGCAACGGGCCTGGCCCCGGAGAAATGACCGATTCGGGCATAGCTGTGGAGCCTGGCCCGAGGCCCTTTTTGACTACTTTAAAGTCCGTGTTGTGCAAGCAGATTTGGACCTTGTTGTTTGGTTGCCCACGAAAAAGGAAGCTTTCTCAGCCCATGCAGTCTACCAACTTCCATGCAGGCTACCAAACACGCTCTTAATAATTTGAGGTGTGCACTCTGGGCAGCCTCCTACGCAGGTATATGATACGTGCATTTTGCATCATCATTACTGCTACATGTATGTTTGGTTTTCATTATTATTTGTCATCATACATCATTTTCTATGTATTTTTAGTCGATTTTCGGGACTTTCCTACAAAGTCCCCTTCATTGGTATTTAATTTATGTGAGGCGGAAAACCTTCTTTTCGTATTTTATGTGTTTCAGTACTTTCTGTATCGCAAAAAATCGAGGAAAAAATAACTGATCAGTTTTTCACCCGGAGAAGGATCGTGAGCGAAAGAAGTACGCGAGGGGATCCACGAGGGCCAAACGCCACTAGGTGGCGCGCCCTACATGTCTAGGCGCGCCACCCAGGTCCGTTTACGCCTCAGGCATTGTCTCGGTCCCCCTTTATACCAGACCCTCCGTTTCGCCCAAAAACCTACGCCATATTTTCCCGAGATTTATTGAGGCGACGGCGGAGGCGAAAATCTTCTCCTACTCCGGGAGAGGGCAGATCCTGCTGCACCGGTGCCTCCGGGGAAGGGGAAATTGACGCCATCGACATCCCCACTCCTCCTTGGCTTGGGAGGAGGCATCTCCATCAACATCTCCATCAGCACCATCATCACCACCATCCCCATCTACGAGAACGACGTCATCCCCCTCATAGTTTGTGTTGAATTGAACCCCGGATATTGTTTTCTAGTGTTGTTACATGTTTGTGGCTGGTACTTTGTCATTATTTGGTGGGGGGATTATATATTCAGACTGTGTTGTAATCATTATGCATCTGGTCCATATCATGTTTGACACTTTGTGAGTAGTTCCACACGTTCCTAAGGGCATAGGATGATCTGGTTATGATTCTACAATGATGTGCAATGAGTATTTGGTCAAGTTTTCTATCTTTTATGTTGTTCTATGATGGTTTTATGCGAACATCGACTGCATATTACTTCACCTATATGGACTCATAGGACTGCACTTTAATGTAATGCATTAGTGTTGGAAGGTACGGATTGATAGAAACCGTTTTCCAATACTATGGGTTGCATTAGAGGGATTTATGTCGGGAACTAATGATTTTATTGCTATGGTGGGACATTTATGTCTTAATGATTCCTATACTTGCACACGAAAATGGCTCTAGGACCATCATAAGGGGTGTGTTTGCACATATCTATGGTTGCACCTAATTTAGGCTCCGCCCCTAATTGAATAAAGCTTGACAAAATATTTACTATGTTGTTTAGAAGTCAGATGCTAGAAAATCCATACCGCCCTCGAAAACTTTACTCTCATATAAGCACACACACTTGAGCTTGTCCTCTTGCTGCATAGAGGATTGAGTTTTTCTATCATCGAGAGCATTTACTTTCTGCACTTTATTTTTCTTGCAAACTACTACCTCCGATTTAAGGAATAAGGCGCCCTCGTTTTACGTACTTTTCGTTTGACTAAGTATTACTTTAAATATACAAAGATTGTTTGTATGAAATTAACATCATTAGAAAGTGTTTTTCAATACGAATCCAATGATACGAATTACATATAATATAACTAAGATTTTGTTGCTCAATTTTTATGATCAAAGTTCGTCTTGGAATACGCGTGCGCCTTATTCCTTGGGACGGAGGTAGTATATATGATGTCCTGTCCAAGAGAACTCTCCAACCTAGTTTTCTGCATATCATGCATCAGCAGTCTCTCGACGCAGCAGTAGAAAAATTGTTGCTGAGCTCAAGAAAGAGAAGATGGTAACCGCAGAACTGGAGGATCTTGTCAACACCCAGCGCAATCAAATATAGATTAGTTGGCCAGCAAGATAAAGGAAAATGAAGACCTGCACTCCGGGATATATGCAAAGTTGGAGGAGTTGCTCAGGTTCATTCACGAGTAAAGGTAGACTTCCTAACCCATATGATGGCTATGGTGGACTGGTGGTGCGATGTTCAACGGTTGCTTTTGATGGTTGGCTCGTTATTGGCTGAACTATTATTTTGGTGGTGCGATGTTGAACTGTTGGTTTAGATGGTTGGGTGGTTATGGTACACATTAAACTAATGGTCCCAAGTGTACTCGTTTAACTATGATATGTGTATGCGTGTAATAATTCTCGTTTAATGTACATATTATATGTTTGTAATTATTCTTCGGTTTCTGCAAGCAAGTCCCTTAGGTCGTTTTATGTCATGTACAATGTGTATTCCCGGGTCTATAATTTATCATAGCAGGCTCATATCCTTTATATGATGGGTTGTGGGAACGCCGTGCCATGTACTAAACTGGCAAACTGGGCCGAATATAATCCAGTTGTGAATAGATAAATGTTTCATCTCATATTTTAACTAGGCTGAACTAGAAACCCAGCCCAGCTATAAGCAGACCTTGCGTTGTGGGCTTCGAACGAACCTATTTTTAACTGGGCCGAACTAGAAATCCGGCCCAGCTATAAGCAGGCCTCGTGTTGCGGGTTTCGAACACGTGGCTATTTCTTATTCGTCCACCTAGTGGAAAGCGCAATGTTAGTACCGACACATGTCAGTCACGGGGATGTCCACGTGTCATTGACATAAAATATGTCGTTCTATAAATTGACACGTGTCGGAATGCTACTGGTCCTCTTGCCCTATTACTATTTGTCCATAAATCGAGATGTTATTGGATAAGGTGTCCTTATTCCATTTGTCCAGGTGACATGCTTCAATTGGTAAGCCTCTCATCATCAGACGGACACATGGTGGCTTCGTAATGCGCCACGTTACCCATGCCACGATGATGCTGATGTCAGGATAGACGACAAAGCTTAGAGTCGACCGGACTGGCAACTTAATGATTGGTCTGACAAGTCAATCATTGTCCCGACATGGTAATCATTGGCATGACACACCTGACACGGTGGTCGCCGGTGAGGGGAACCGGCGCATGACGGTTATTTGCGTCACAACGACTTGGGCCGGGCGGGCTCTGGGCCAGCACATATCCGTCATGGATTCGTGACGGCCAAATCTAAATGTCAGCCGGTCCATCTGTGACGCGAGGTTCGCCACGGTCTTCCAAACTGTCAGTATGAGGTCTCCGTGACGGATTTTGCACGTTTGCCGACGAACTAAAATCGTTATGAACTTGCGAATTGTTTGTAGTGACTTCAATGAGGTATTACTACAGGATGAACATTATGGATCTACAGACCGTTCTGATGCTCAAATGGAGCTTTTCCGTGATTACCTGGATGAGTGCAACCTGGTTGATCTCGGTTTTTCTAGACCGAAATATACGTGGTCAAATAGGCAAGATGCCCAATGTAATATCTGAGTACGCCTGGACAGGGCAGTGGCTAATGGAGCATTCTCGAACTTGTTTGCTGATTGTAGTGTCGAGAATATTATTGCGACGTCTTCTGATCGTTATGTTGTGCGTATCTCCCTTGCATCTGGCGAGCCTCATCTGTAAAACCCCCTAGTACAACATGGTTTTAAGTACGAGGCTGCCTGGAGAAGGGCTGATGATTATGTGGAGGTGATCAAAGCGGTCTGGTCTCCGAACAGTGTTGGGCCTAATTTGATGCAGTCAATGTGGGCCAACTTGAATAAACTTGCAATGTCTCTCAAGGAATGGAGCAGAGTTTCTTTTGGTTCTGTCCAGTGAGAGATTCACAAGCTTGAGCGATCACTTCGCTTCCTTCGCAACAACCCATCAGTGATATTGTGATCGTTGAGGAGAAGGCAGTGGAACATCAATTGTGTGAGTTGTTTGAGCGCGAGCAGGTTATGGCGCGACAACGTTCACGAGTGGAGTGGCTTTGCGAGTGAATGTGTATTTGACGCGACTAGAGGGGGTGAATAGGCGATATACCAATTTTACTTCTTTTTCAGTTTTTATGCGGAAGCGGAATATAAAGATGATTGCTTGATAAAGTAAAGTGTTCCTACAATGATCGATGCAATGCACACTAGCAATTAGAACATGTAAATACCAAGTGTAAAAGGAAAGGGACAATCGGGAGAATGGTAGCGTAGACGACGCGCGATGTGTTTACCGCATTTCCTTTCACAATAGGAAGTACGTCTGCGTTGAGGAGGTGTGGACCACGAAGGTGCCAACAGCCACAAAGGCTTCACCTTATTCCTCGTGAACACCCAACGTAGGAGTATTCACTTCTCCACTATCAAGGCCAGTCGAGGCGGCGATTCCTTCACACAAGGTTGGGGCGAACTCCACAAAGGACGGAGGCTCCCAACAACATCAAGACCTAGTCACAACAAGATCTAGGATGAGATGATCTACAAAAACAAGGATCCCCACATAGGAGATCTAAGGTTTCTCAAATGACTAGGGAAAACTATGGGGATCTTGAAACTTCTTGGGTAGATAGGTAGATCTAGCCCTCCTCCTTCGATTCCCCAAGTATGAAGTGATTTGGTTGGCTAGGGAGCGAGATCTACGCGATTTGAGCTTTGGAACAATGGAGGAGAGAGAAAGTCTTCGTGAATCTTAGATCTGGTTTGAGGAAGATGAAGGCTCCCCCTTTTATAGCCCGTACGGGCCATCTGCCCGTTGTTGTGTCGAGAGGGCGGATGATCCGGCATTAGTAGGTGATACGTCTCAAGCGTATCTATAATTTTTGATGCTCCATGCTTGTTTTACACCAATTTATATATGTTTTTCTTACACTTCGTTGCACTTTTACATGATTTCCAGTACTAACCTATTAACAAGATGCCATAGTGTCAGCTGTTTTCTGTTGTTTTTGTATTTCGAAAAAGTTGTACATGAAATATTCTCGGAATTGGACGAAACAAAAGCCAAAGTCAATATTTTACCGAAGCGAAGACGAAGTCCAGAGGGGGTCGAAGAAGCGCCACAGGGCGGCCAGACCTTCCCTTGGTGCGGCATGGCCTGGGCCCGCGCTAAGGGGAGGTGTGGGCCCCCAGGCACCCCATCGACCTAAATCCTCCGCCTATTAATACATCTTCTTGGGAAAACCCTGGATACCCGAGCCTCCATCCACGAAAAGTTCCATCGCGGCCGCCATCGCAGAACCCATCTCGGGGGGTTCTAAAGCTCTTCCCGACACTCTGCCGGAGGGGGAAATCATCGCCGGAGGCATCTACATTGCCATGCCCACCTCCGAAGTGATGCGTGAGTAGTTCATCCCTGGACTATGGGTCCATAGCAGTAGCTAGATGGTTGTCTTCTCCAATTTCTGCTTCATGTATAGATCTTGTGAGCCTAAGTACGATCTGAAGGACCTATCTGTAGGGAGTGGTTCTATAATTGGGAAAGATAACAATGAAAAATTCTTCAATCATGTTAGTAAGCATACATATATTGAGGATAAATCCCTGGTAGAACTTGCTCCTAATTATGAAACTGCTGCAGCTTGTTTAGTTCAAATGTTGGAGGCTAGATTTGTTAGCCTTAATCCTTTTATGCATCAAATGTTTCTTAAACTCTATGAAATTGAGGATGATGAGAAGAAAGACTTTATCCTAGGAACTTTGCTTAGAGAATTTAAAGATGTTGTTACAGAAGCTAGGAAAGTTCTTGACCGGTTTGAGAAGCGAGGTTCATGTGTAGATATCTTTTGTACACTTGACCAAATCAAACATAGTAGAGAATGTAAAATACCAATACCTTTCAATGCATGAAGCTTGGGAAAAGAATTTTGATTGGATTGTTCCTGAAAATCCATTTGATGAAAGTAGTGAGCCTAAAAGTGCAGAGAAAGGGTCTTCTAAGACTCATATTGATAAAATACAAATCTTTGTTGAAAAGACTTCTCGCATTGATCTTAATGCCCCTTCACTTGATAATACTTGATGCTCGCACTTTTTATGCGCCTAGCTGAAAGGCGTTAAAGAAAAGCACTCTTAGGAGATAACCCATGTTTATTTTCTGTAATTTTATTTTTGTTGAGTCTTGGAAGTTATTATCTCTGTAATAACCTCTCCTTATCATTTTTATTTCAATTTTGTGCCAAGAATAGCCTCTAATAGGAAGAAAGTAATATTTGGAGAGTTGTTGTCCTGAAAACAGATTTTGTGTTGTTACCATAAAAATTCGTGAAAATAGCTAGAGCAGAATTTTGAGCTGTCATTTTTTATGCATATGCCCCAGGTTATTATATAACTTTCGGTAGTTGACCACTTTTCGAGATGAGCAACAGAGGATTAAAAAAAAATCGATCTTTACCTGCTGTTATGTTTTGACAGATGCACTATTTGCATTTCCCTGTTCAATCTCTTTATTTTTGAGTTGTTTTGATCAAAGAGCTTTTTGAAAGGTTGCTAAAATAGCTAATGCTTTAATAGATATTTGATATATGTTAGTGTTGAACCCAAGTGGATTTGTTTATTTTGAGTGTACTAATGCTGCTAATAGAGAATTGTGTGATGTTTTGTGTGAAGGAAGTATTCAACTGTAGGGAGAGAAGAATGATGTGATGAGATGAAGAATTGACAAAAGCTCAAGCTTGGGGATTTCCCTGCACCCCAAGACATATTCAAGAGGGACAAGCATCAAAGCTTGGGGATGCCTTGGGCATCCCCTCTTCATCAACAAAGCAACATGTCATCTTTCTATGTGCTATATTTTTATTGCTTCATACTCTATGTGTTGTTCCTGGAGCGTCTTTATTTTTGTTTTTTTGTTTTGTTTTGTTTTGTTTCCTGTAGCATATGTTGGATCCCGGCATATTTGTTTTGTGAAAGACCCGCTCCATTTTAATTGCATAGAACACTCTAGTTTTCATTGTTATTGTTCTGTGAGTGTTCTAGTTTTCTAGTACTACGTTTAGCTCTTGTTCTTTCACTTAAATTTTGTTCAGAGCTCGTTAGTATTCATTATTTATGTATGATTAGCTCTATATTCCATAATGTATTTCATCTCTGATAGTTATTTCAAATAAGTTGATTGGTGTTGGATACGAGTAAAATATTTCATGACTATAGTGATGCAAAAGGAAGCTTATCTAGATTGTGGCATAGACTTTGGCATGTTATGTTGGATGTTATTCTTGTCATATGCTTAGTATTTATTGTTGTAGCATGACTTGTCTCAAATGGTTGAGAGTGCATAATGTGTCATTGAAAGAATCATGTGTTGTTTCCAGCATAAAAGCATAATATTGTGGTATTCTCCTTTGATTCTTTATTGGGTTGACTTGGTGCATGCTTATACCATGTTATGACTATAACCAGTCAACTAAAGCCTCTATGATCATTTATTTTTTGACTTGTAATATCACTTTATGCTTTGATTGATAATGTTTTGTCGCTATGCATGATTATGGCCATTACTGCTCTCTAAGTTGGTCGCTCCCAGTCTTTTGCTAGCCTTCGCATGTGCTGAGTATGATCTCTACCCGTGCATCCAACCACCATGAAAAAAAGTTTGCCAATTGTGTCCACCATATCTACCTAGTAGCATTATTGCTATTCCAAGTAATTCATCATGTTTTTATTTATTTTCCAAATTAAATTTTGGCATGAGAAAATTAGTTAGTAAAGCTCTCACGAACTTGATGGCACATTTACTTTCTTGCACTTAATAAACTTGATCATATATAGTGCCTATCTTATGAAGTTTATATGTTTGTAAATAGCAAGTTGGGAGTTAGCACAACCATGCTTTCACGGGGAACGCTTTCAACATTGCACTTATTCATATTTAGTCGATGTCATGTTCTTTTGTTTATGGATGCCTAGTGGTGCGAAATAAAATGGAAACTTGTAAGTCCATGGAGTTTGTATACGTGTTAGAGAACACCTGGGCTGCTAATCTAAGCCATGCATCATTCATGGTGGAAATTTACAGTGAACCATAGTGAGCATTCTATGAAGCATTTTCAATACAAAGCTATACCCATAGTAAATAAAAGGGTTTTCTATTTTCATGCCCTCGGGTCCTTAGTTGTGCTCAGTTTTCCCCAGCTCCTTAGTTTTTCCTCAGTTTTCCCCAAGACCTTGTCTGAAACCATCATAGGTGTTGTAACGGCCGGTTGCCCGACGGTTGACCGTTATCTTCTGACTAGTGGGGCCACGTAGAGCCCGCAAAGACATGTCAGACCATCCATCTTTGTTTGACCGTAAGCATCGTTGTATCCCTGACCAAAACGCGAATGAGTGGGGCTTCGGTATATCGAATGACAGGTGGGACCATGACGCTGATACAAGGGGCAATACACGGGTAGGATTAGATTTTTAAACGGAGCTCTACAGCGATGGCACGGAGGAGGTGCCTGCGGGGTGCCGAGATGAGATCGTCGTCCACAAAGAACTGCATGAGGCGAGACCGGACGCATTAGATAGATATGAACTAGACGCGTTTAACCATGCAAAGAAGAGAAGAAATGGTCGACGACATCGACGACTACCTCAAAACTTTGACTGACCGTGTTGGACACGAACGCGAGCAATGTAGAGAAAACTACTGTCTCTCCTTTCTGGCGTGTATAGATGGGTGCTAGAAGAGTGTGGTGGCGAAGGGAAAGACCTCGCCGTGGTCCGTGGCGTCCAAGCATAGCGGGGCGGTGTGGCCGTGCCCACAGCGGCGTGCATGCATGTTCGGCATTGGCATCAGCATGTACGTTCGGCATTGGGCTCGGCGGTATCTCTGGTGTGTCAGTGATCGAATGAGGGGACGGGATTGAGGGTGCATTCTGACGGTGACCTAGCAGTGGCGGCGAGCATAGCCGTTCTGACCATGCTGATATCGGCATCGGCATCGTTTGGAGGCTGTGGTGCTCGAATCAAGGTGGGATTTGTTTCTTGTACACCAAAATGAATTTGAAACAAGTTTCATGTTGAAGGTTAGGTAACAAAAGTTTGTAACTAAAAATTATACTAGCGCCATGGTTAGGTTCTTTTTGATAGAGCTATACGGTTGGGCAAACTTTTTTGACACTTTTTAGATAGGGTTCCTTGTTGTTACACGTATGGCATCATGTATGGCAAATTTTGGCATCATGTACTTGATTCTTATGCATTTGATGTTGAATTATCAAGATACTTCGAGCCAAGTGATTTTTTTAGATTACTATGTATCTATCTTTTTTATGCAAGTGTTTTTTTTTCTTTCGTTATGTTTACATACATGACATATGCACATAACTAAAAGAAATTTGAGGAACCATAGCACCGCACCACAGACATTCAACTAGTATTAGAGAATATTGAAGTCATGGCTAACACATTTCAATATATAAACTATAAGTGTAAATGGCATAAACACTGTTTTAAAAGATTGCTAGGTATGTGTTTTCTTCTGAGACTTGAGGGAGAAGAACCTCAACAATAAGTTCACTTTGAAACAATTTATTATATGATGTTGTATTGGTGAAATAATTTCAGGTTGGAGCTGGTTATGCTGTGATCACAAATCCCTAGACAGAAAGTAGAGGGCGTTCTGATAGTACTGCGGTGGGCTTTGAGAAATGTTTGTGTGCATACCAGATGAACTCCTATGATGAGTAAAGAAAGGGGATACAGCTCGGTTTCAGAATTTTTGAATTTCTCGTTTGAGATATGATAGCACAATTTTGGTTTGGGTGTAACTTTCTGAAAATTTGGTGGCTCTAAACTTGAACTGCAGTTAGTGAGACAGTTTCTTGTCCGAATCCTTTTCTCTTGAGATGGATTCATGGCGCGTCTTGAATCAGGGGCTTACTTATAGTTCAAGTGAATTTTATATGACCACATCCTCATGAGAACTAGATCATGTAGGCGCGCGTTGCTGCGCCCGTCCCGAAGGACGATCAATTTTTATGAAAACTTTGAAAATAATATTCCCTCCATTCACTAATATAAAACTCTTTAGTATTATGCAGATCCACTCATTTTGGTTTATATCTAGTTTATTTTTAGCGTGTTGATTCACTTAATTTTAATTGGTATCTAGTCTGCTTTCAATTCTCTAAATGGTCCTATATTATATTAATAAACAGAGAGACTAAATTTAACATGTTTCGAGAAGTGCACGATGGGCATGTGCACTACATTTCCATGCAAATTGCTGCTTAGTTTGTTTGAACAGTTGTGTTGCTCATAGTAAAGGAACATACCCTAGTGATTTGATTCGGCCGCCAACGCCACTTTAGATAAGTGCAATGTGGCTGAAGTTTAAAATGAAGCATCGCTTGTATTTTACATGTGCCGGACTGTTAGGTTTGCCACGTTCTGTCACATTATAGTGTGTTCATCGCCTGAGTTTCCCATCCGGCCTCAAGTTTTCCGTTGATGTGACGAACTACATGATTTTGCTTCTTATCCCAGATACCGTTGTCCATGGTCTCTCTGAAAAATAAAGTAGCACTGTAATGTTATGAGAGATAGTTACCGGAAACACAGTGAAAGACATAGTGTTGGTTTCTAGATTGGGGATTCATCTGTACTAATAATGGAAAAAATACAAGGAATTCATTGAAGGAAGGGACATAGGCCTGGATCCGTCAAGTACTATTTTGTAATCGTCCATTGTCGAATGCAAATGCTTTATATAAATAGAGTACTCGCATGTGAGAAGGTTGGCTAATTGTACAATGATTGTTGGTGTGCAGGTATATTTATAGGACAGCAATTTTTACCTTTGAGCTCGAAAGTGTAACTGAAGAAGCAAATTACTCTTCGTTTTACATCTTCCTTATTTCTGCTCTTAGTTCTTATCCAAGGAGAAATGGCTTTTGAAGCACATATGTACCTGCATGAAAACACTTGAAATCAAAAGAAGAAAAACATGACTAAATCATTACATCTATTAGGACATCTATATGCAGTTTAGATATCTTATTAGAACAAAAACCATGTGAAAAGAACTAATGGCTCTTCAGTATTCAGTGCAGTAATAAAGTTCTGATGTAATAGATTTACCACTAATTGGTGAAGGTTAAACAAGAAAATGTAAATTAAAATCCTTTCATATTGGTACAGGTTTATTTGCAGTAGAGGAGCATTTGCTCATATTTACTTCAAGTTTTTCATTCTTTCAGAAAGCATAGACTCGTTCGTGAAACTGAAAACTAAGAAATTTTGCAAAAGCTTAAACTTAATAGAAAATGGAAGAACTATAGGTTTGCAAGATATGATAAATTTCACTTGCATATGCGTATTTGTATGTAATATTTGCAGTAGTCATGCAAAACACTGCATAATCAAAAAAATCCACTAAGTACTTGATTTGAAGTCTAGTACGAAAGATAATTACAAAACACAAATGAAGTTGAAGGATATTTAGCCAATATACAGATGTACTATTAGTGGAATAAGACTTACATTAATTGTAGTATTCGATGCTCTAGCAAGTCATCTTTATTTAATTGAGCTTTAGCATGGCAGCCCAATATAAGTGCTACACTGGGTAGCTCTTGTCTATCCTGGAAATTAGGGACACATGGTGGTGCAAGGCAATTCACCTCCCAATCATACATCCGTAGAGCAGCTGAGAAATTTTAGAACTGCCTATCCTCGAAAGGCATAAATTCTGTATTAGGGACAAGAACTATGATAAAACTTGGCTTAGTAGAAACAACCATTCAGTTACTTCAGGAGTAATTAAATAGGACAAAAGAAGAAAAAGGAAAGGTGAAGAGCTGTATGTGTCAAATTTCAGAAAAGCAGTAGTACAATTAGAGTTAAGTTATGTACTAAAGGTCACTCCATTACATAAAATAAATTTCTCAAAAAGTTTGTGCTTTTAACATTATCTTGGTGCTGATGGGTCATCCAGATCTGAACCTAAGAGCTTGAGAACAACATTACAAGTACTTTTACACAATATAGCGATTCTTCTCACTTAATGTCCCAGGCCAGGATCTGACGTTATTTATCCGCAATTGCCCAAAAATCATCCTAGTTTTAGGCCCATAATTCAGCTAAGGCAAATAATATCCACATATATCAGCTGATGTAAATTCAGGTCCTATCAATGGAGATTTGAGAGCAACTTCCGAAATTGTGTGGTGGCCTCCAGCTGCACATCTCCCTCGTCCAAGAGCGCTGCCTGCATCATCGCTGCCCTGGCGCTGCACGAGATCAAATATCCAAAAAAAAATGCCATATCGAGAAATTTCCTCACTTGAGGCCTGATAAACAGACCAGCCTAAGAGAAAAACAGACGCCAGGGAGGTGGACCTTTTCTAGAGCGGCGAGGAGTGACCCATCTGCGTGCGTCACCGACGGCAGCAACAAGAATGCCACGGCAACGCTCCTTTAGAGGTTTGGCTTGCCTGTGCTGGCCGTCCTCCACATCCACGGCGACCTTGTAGACCAGGGGAGAGTTTGAGGAAAGGAATTTATAGAGAAGGAGATGCATTATTAGGTAGTAAATTACGGTCATCAGTTGCCACCGGTGATTTACGCACGATTTCAGCCATTAGTGCTTTTGTAGAAACTGAAAATTAACATGTGAGGCGCGCTCGCTGTCGCATTATCTCACCACCATCAATGGTGACGAGGGACGCATCAGCTGAGGAGGCTCGATCCCTGCTGTATCAGCTCCTTCATCGATCGGGCCGCGTCCAATACTCCAATCTAACGCGCAGAGAGCATGGGGTAGGACGCACGACCGCGCCGCTGGGTCTCGCCGCTCGCGGCATCGTGGAGCCTAGGCCTGTTTGAGTGTTTTGGGGCCCAAGAAATGTGGTGAGGCCTAACTCCATGCCGGGAGTAGCAGCCCAGCAACGAAAAAAGGCCTTTTTAACGCGATGTAAACCGGTAACGCTCAGGTAACGTCAGATCGGGAACGCTAAGTTTTTGGATCGTTAGATCGTTTGATCGAATGGCTAATAGCGTCAAATCGTTGTGGAATGGCCCTAGTGGTTCCATTTTACTGTTACTTAATTTGTTGTAAGGAAGCACAACACTTTCACATTAGGTTGTGACAAGTCCAAAACTCTCCTTTGATGTCAAAACCCCTGATCCACTGAGCAGAGTTCAACAGGAAAAACAACATAAAGTCTTGTGGTTTAATCCACATGCACGCCAACCCCTTTAAAATTGTACGGTGAAAGCTCAACAATAACTTACGTTGCTCTCGCAGGCTTGAAATGTCTCTCAATGTAACACTACTTTTCGTCTCTCCCACCAGTTAGCACAATGCATTTGCGGACAACTCCTTCATTCCTAGTGGGTGAACAGGGGCCCATAGCCCCATACTGATCGCATAACCAGAGACTCAAAAGAACCTGCCCTTGTCAACAACAGTAGCTTCATCAATGACCTCTTTCAAACCTGGTAGGTCCTAAATCTCCATCACTCTGAGACACTTAAAAAAGCCATGCATAATATCCTCGCAAGCAACATTACGAAGAGAGCAAGCACAGTCTTACTTTTTTGAGAAGGGATACTTAAAGAAGCCGTGCATAGTATCCTAGTTTGAGAGTGCTTTAACACCCGCACTGACCACGACACGGACTTCCTCTGGGCTCCCAATCACCCAATTTTTTGTTTCCACCAGCTCTGGCTGAAGAGTATGCCACACCTATCAAACGCGTCCATGATTATTAAGGTTGTTATCTCTTTCCTAGTACTCCATCCATCCCAAAATGTAAGGTGCCTAAAGATTAGTTAAAAGTTAACTTTTTTAAAGTTTAACCAAATTTATACATAAAAATATGAACATTTACAGTACTAAATCATTATCAATAGATTCACCCTAAAGTATATTTTTTTAATATGTCAATTCGATATTGTAGATATAAATATTTTTTCCTAAATATTTAGTCGAAATTTGTAAGATTTAACTTTTAACTAATCCTTAGACATCTTACATTTTAGGATGCAGAGAGTAGTAGGCTGGTACCATGTCACCTGGTTTTGTTTCGTTGAAGAAAACGAGAGAGGAGAAGCTCCGTGTGACGTTACCTGGTGGAGTACTAGATTCCTTGTAGAGTACAACATCGATTGGCGGGTGCAGTTGGTAAAACAAGTGGTGCAGATTTCGCTGCGAGCACCGAACAGGCCTTAGGCATCTTCAACAAATCGACCGTTTGCGTTAGCGTGGTTCTAAAATACGCCAGAAATCAGGATTAGGGGTTTGATGTATAGTGACCGGATGTTTATGGAGACGCAACGCGGTGCATATTTGCGCCTCAGGACGTGTCGTGGCGGACCGCGAACGCGCCAAGCGACCATTCGCTTTCCAACGGGTCCGTTTGATAGCGAGCCGTATCGATCGCACCGCTTCCGCGGTCGTCTCTTCAGCGGTCTTCGCTTCCGCGTCTGCGTCGCAGCCTTCGCCATCAACAGCGTTGCTTCCTCTTTCGCACCAGAACTGGCGGGCGGCGGCTGGGCTTCTGGGCAGCCATCAATGGTGTCCCGTGCGCGCCCGGCCTTTAAAAGTCGACCGACATCGTCCCTGCCATTGCCCACACCACCGACACCTCCACTTCCACCCTCACCGCCGCGCGCCACCGCATAACCATTGGAAAGAAGAAGCACGACTCCGAGGAATCCGACAGCGGCACCAACAAGGTGGAGCGGATGAACAGGGTGCCGCTGCTCGTCGAGGTGACGCGGCTCATGCACCAGAGTTGGACGCCGTGCCACCGTTGGCGGGACGTGCACCTGCCTTGCGGCAGCTGGCGGCTCAGCCACCTCCGGGTACATGTCCTGCCCGTGCCTCTGCGTGAGCCAGAGAGGAACGCCGAGATCCGTCGCAAGCGGCGTACTACCGCCGGACCTCCACGCTGATCCCTCCTTCGACGTCGATTCCAATAGCTGACACAACTAGCGCGAGAAGAGGAGGAAGGAGGGCTTCCTCGGCGACTGATACTTTCCGTTTGAGCGGCCACCGATGTCTCGTCGTCGAACACGGCAGCCGCCGATGCCTACACATGACAACGAAGACAACGAGGACTACGACACGATGGCTGATGTTGTGGAGGGCACACCGTATGGGAACCCCAAGAGGAAGGTATGATGAGCACAATAGCAGTTTTCTCTCAGTAAGAAACCAAGATTTAATCGACTAGTAGGAGAAAGAAATCACTTCTGAAGGTGTTGCTAGCTGACTTTTGGCAGGACGCACTACCGGCGTCAGCAACAACGTGGAACCTGCACACAACACAACCAAAATACTTTGCCCCAACTTACAGTGAGGTTGTCAATCTCACCGGTTTTGCTAAAAATAAAGGAGTAACCATATAGTCTGGAAAGAGATGTTTGTTTGAAGTGAAATTAAAGAGAACAATATTTGCAGTAAGTAAACAGAACATGTGTTTGCAGTAGATGAATATCAGGGTAAAAGAAAGGACCGGGGTCCACAGTTCACTAGAGGTGTCTCTCCATAAAGATAAATCACATGCTGAGTGAACAAATTATAGCTGAGTAATTGACAGAATAAAGATCATACATGAAAATATGATTACTATGAGATTCATTTGGGCATTACAACATGATAAATAGACCGTAATCCAACTGCGTCTATGACTAATAATACACCTTCCGGTTAGCGTCCGCACCCCTTTCAGTATTAAGTTGCAAGCATCAGATTATCGGATTAAACAAAGTGCGTAAAGTAAACTATAGAATTATCCTTAGACAAAGCATTGTTGTTTTCTCCCTAGTAGCAAAAACATATATACAACCTTAGAAGTTATTGTCACTCTCCCAAATTTCTAGAGGCATGAACCCACTATCGAGCATAAATACTTGATACGTCTCCGACGTATCGATAATTTCTTATGTTCCATGCCACATTATTGATGATATCTACATGTTTTATGCACACTTTATGTCATATTCGTGCATTTTCTGGAACTAACCTATTAACAAGATACCGAAGAGCCGCTTGCTATTTTCTCGCTGTTTTTGGTTTCAGTAAATCCTAGTAACGAAATATTCTTGGAATTGGACGAAATCAACGCCCAGGGTCCTATTTTGCCACAAAGCTTCCGGAAGACCGAAGAGGAGTCGAAGTGGGGCCACGAGGCGCCGCCACCATAGGGCGGCGAGGCCCTGGCCCTGGCCGCGCCGACCTGTGGTGTGGGGCCCTCGTGTGGCCCCCCATGTTGCCCTTCCGCCTACTTAAAGCCTCCGTCGCGAAAACCCCAGTACGAAGAACCACGATACGGAAAACCTTCCAGAGACGCCGCCGCCGCCAATCCCATCTCGGGGGATTCTGGAGATCTCCTCCGGCACCCTGCCGGAGAGGGGATTCATCTCCCGGAGGACTCTTCACCGCCATGGTCGCCTCCGGAGTGATGAGTGAGTAGTTCACCCCTGGACTATGGGTCCATAGCAGTAGCTAGATGGTTGTCTTCTCCTCATTGTGCTTCATTGTTGGATCTTGTGAGCTGCCTAACATGATCAAGATCATCTATCCGTAATGCTATATGTTGTGTTTGTCGGGATCCGATGGATAGAGAATACCATGTTATGTTAATTATCAAGTTATTACCTATGTGTTGTTTATGATCTTGCATGCTCTCCGTTATTAGTAGAGGCTCTGGCAAGTTGATGCTAGTAACTCCAAGAGGGAGTATTTATGCTCGATAGTGGGTTCATGCCTCCATTGATACCGGGACGAGTGACGTGAAAGTTCTAAGGTTATGTTGTGCTCGTTGCCACTAGGGATAAAACATTGATGCTATGTCTAAGGATGTAGTTGTTGATTACATTACGCACCATACTTAATGCAATTGTCTGTTGCTTTGCAACTTAACACCGGAAGGGGTTCGGATGATAACTCTGAAGGTGGACTTTTTAGGCATAGATGCGCTTGGATGGCGGTCTATGTACTTTGTCGTAATGCCCAATTAAATCTCACTCGTACTTATCATGACATGTATGTGCATTTTTATGCCCTCTCTATTTGTCAATTGCCCGACTGTAATTTGTTCACCCAACATGCTTTTATCTTATGGGAGAGACACCTCTAGTGAACTGTGGACCCCGGTCCATTCTCTTATACCGAAATACAAATCTGCTGCAATACTTGTTCTTTACTGTTTTCTTGCAAACAATCATCTTCCACACAATACGGTTAACCCTTTGTTAAAGCAAGCCGGTGAGATTGACAACCTCACTGTTTCGTTGGGGCAAAGTACTTTGGTTGTGTTGTGCAGGTTCCACTTTGGCGCCGGAATCTCTGGTGTTGCGCCGCACTACATCCCGCCGCCATCAACCTTCAACGTGCTTCTTGACTCCTACTGGTTCGATTAAACCTTGGTTTCTAACCGAGGGAAACTTGCCGCTGTGCGCATCACACCTTCCTCTTGGGGTTCCCAACGGACGTGTCAATTACACGCATCAAGCAAATTTCCGGCGCCGTTGTCGGGAGATCAGACACGCTGCAAGGGGAGTCTCCACTTCCCAACCTCTTTACTTTGTTTTTGTCTTGCTTTATTTTGTTTACTACTTTGTTTGCTGCATTATATCAAAACACAAAAAAAATAGTTGCTAGCTTTACTTTATTTACTGTCTTGTTTGCTATATCAAAAACACAGAAAAAATTAGTTACTTGCATTTACTTTATCTAGTTTGTTTTATTTACTACTGCTAAAATGGCCACCCCTGAAAATACTAAGTTGTGTGACTTCACAACCACAAATAATAATGATTTCTTATGCACACCTATTGCTGCACCTGCTACTACAGCTGAATTCTTTGAAATTAAACCTCGCTTTATCGAATCTTGTTATGCGAGAGCAATTTTCTCGGTGTTAGTTCTGATGATGCTGCTGCCCATCTCAATAATTTTGTTGAACTATGTGAAATGCAAAAGTATAAAGATGTAGATGGTGATATTATTAAATTAAAATTGTTTCCTTTCTCATTAAGAGGAAGAGCTAAAGATTGGTTGCTATCTCTCGCCTAAGAATAGTATTGATTCCTAGACTAAATGCAAGGATGCTTTTATTGGTAGATATTACCCCCTGCTAAAATTATATCTTTGAGGAGTAGCATAATGAATTTTAAAAAATTGGATAATGAACATGTTGCTCAAGCTTGGGAAAGAATGAAATCTTTGGTTAAAAATTGCCTAACCCATGGACCTACTACTTGGATGATCATCCAAACCTTCTATGCAGGACTAAATTTTTCTTCGCGGAATTTATTGGATTCAGCTGCTGGAGGTACCTTTATGTCCATCACTCTTGGTGAAGCAACAAAGCTTCTTGATAATATGATGGTTAATTACTCCGAATGGCACACGGAAAGAGCTCCACAAGGTAAGAAGGTAAATTCTGTTGAAGAATCCTCTTCCTTGAATGATAAGGTTGATGCTATTATATCTATGCTTGTGAATGATAGGACTAATGTTGATCCTAATAATGTTCCGTTAGCTTCATTGGTTGCCCAAGAAGAACATGTTGATGTAAACTTCATTAAAAATAATAATTTCAACAACAATGCTTATCGGAACAATTCTAGTAATAACTATAGGCCATATCCTTATAATAATGGTAACGGTTATGCTAATTCTTATGGGAATTCTTACAACAATAATAGGAATACACCCCTGGACTTGAAGCTATGCTTAAAGAATTTATTAGTACACAAACTGCCTTTAACAAATCTGTTGACGAAAAGCTCAATAAAATTGATATTCTTGCTTCTAAGGTTGATAGTCTTGCCTCTGATGTTGATCTTTTGAAATCGAAGGTTATGCCTAATAGGGATATTGAAAATAAAATTGTTACTACAGCAAATGCCATCCAAGTTAGAATTAATGAGAATATAAGATTAATGGCTGAACTGCGTGCTAGGTGGGATAGAGAAGAAAATGAAAAACTAGCTAAAAAGAGTAATGTAGCTAAAGTTTGGACTATTACCACCACTAGCAATGCTAATGCTCCACATGTTGCTGCACCTCCTACTATTAATGATAAAATAATTGGTGTTGGCAATGTTTCTACTCCTAGTGCAAAGCGCGCAAAATTACCTGAAACTGCTAAAACCGCTGAAACCGCCTCGTGATAAAACTCGCTGAAATTTTTTCCAACCTTGGGGATGATAATCCCATTGCTTTAGATTGTAATGATTTAGATTTTGATGATTGCCACATCTCTGAAGTTATAAAGTTCTTACAAAAACTTGCTAAGAGTCCCAATGCTAGCGCTGTAAACTTGGCTTTCACAAAACGTATTACAAATGCTCTCATAAAAGCTAGAGAAGAGAAACTAAAACTTGAAACTTCTATTCCTAGAAAGCTAGAGGATGGTTGGGAGCCCATCATTAAAATGAGGGTCAAAGATTTTGATTGTAATGCTTTATGTGATCTTGGTGCAAGTATTTCTGTTATGCCTAAGAAAGTCTATGATATGCTTGACTTGCCACCATTGAAAAACTGTTATCCGGATGTTAATCTCGCCGATAATGCTAAAAAGAAACCTTTGGGAAGAGTTGATAATGTTCATATTATGGTTAACAATAACCTTGTCCCCGTTGATTTTGTTGTCTTGGATATTGAATGCAATGCATCTTGCCCCATTATATTGGGAAGACCTTTTCTTCGAACTCGTTGGTGCTACTATTGATATGAAGGAAGGTAATATTAAATATCAATTTCCTCTCAAGAAAGGTATGGAACACTTCCCTAGAAAGAGAATGAAGTTACCTTATGATTCTATTATTAGAACAAATTATGATGTTGATGCTTCATCTCTTGATGTTACTTGATATACACTTCCTGCGCCTAGCTGAAAGGCGTTAAAGAAAAGCGCTTATGGGAGACAACCCATGTTTTTACTACAGTATTTTTGTTTTATATTTGAGTCTTGGAAGTTGTTTACTACTGTAGCAACCTCTCCTTATCTTAGTTTTATGTTTTGTTGTGCCAAGTAAAGTCTTTGATAGTAAAGTAAATACTAGATTTGGATTACTGCGCAGAAATAGATTTCTTTGCTGTCACGAATCTGGGTCTAATTCTCTGTAGATAACTCAGAAAATTAAGCCAATTTACGTGAGTGATCCTCAGATATGTACGCAACTTTCATTCAATTTGGGAATTTTCATTTGAGCAAGTCTGGTGCCCCAATAAAATCCATCTTTACGGACTGTTCCGTTTTGACAGATTCTGCCTTTTATTTCGCATTGCCTCTTTTGCTATGTTGGATGAATTTATTTGATCCATTAATGTCCAGTAGCTTTATGCAATGTCCAGAAGTGTTAAGAATGATTGTGTCACCTCTGAACATGTTAATTTTTATTGTGCACTAACCCTCTAATGAGTTGTTTCGAGTTTGGTGTGGAGGAAGTTTTGAAGGATCAAGAGAGGAGTATGATACAATATGATCAAGGAGAGTGAAAGCTCTAAGCTTGGGGATGCCCCGGTGGTTCACCCCTGCATATTCTAAGAAGACTCAAGCGTCTAAGCTTGGAGATGACCAAGGCATCCCCTTCTTCATCGACAACATTATCAGGTTCCTCCCCTGAAACTATATTTTTATTCCGTCACATCTTATGCACTTTGCTTGGAGCGTCGGTTTGTTTTTGTTTTTGTTTTGTTTCAATAAAATGGATCCTAGCATTCACCTTGTGGGAGAGAGACACGCTCCGCTGTAGCATATGGACAAGTATGTCCTTAGGCTCTACTCATAGTATTCATGGCGAAGTTTCTTCTTCGTTAAATTGTTATATGGTTGGAATTGGAAAATACTACATGTAGTAATTCTAAAATGTCTTGGATAATTTGATACTTGGCAATTGTTGTGCTCATGTTTAAGCTCTTGCATCATATACTTTGCACCCATTAATGAAGAAACATTTAGAGCTTGCTAATTTGGTTTGCATATTTGGTTTCTCTAGAGTCTAGATAACATCTAGTATTGAGTTTTGAACAACAAGGAAGACGGTGTAGAGTCTTATAATGTTTACAATATGTCTTTTATGTGAGTTTTGCTGCACCGTTCATCCTTGTATTTGTTTCAAATAACCTTGCTAGCCTAAACCTTGTATCGAGAGGGAATACTTCTCATGCATCCAAAATCCTTGAGCCAACCACTATGCCATTTGTGTCCACCATACCTACCTACTACATGGTATTTATCCGCCATTCCAAAGTAAATTGCTTGAGTGCTACCTTTAAAATTCCATCATTCACCTTTGCAATATATAGCTCATGGGACAAATAGCTTAAAAACTATTGTGGTATTGAATATGTACTTATGCACTTTATCTCTTATTAAGTTGCTTGTTGTGCGATAACCATGTTTTCTGGGGACGCCATCAACTACTCTTTGTTGAATATCATGTGAGTTGCTATGCATGTCCGTCTTGTCTGAAGTAAGAGAGATCTACCACCTTAATGGTTGGAGCATGCATATTGTTAGAGAAGAACATTGGGCCGCTAACTAAAGCCATGATTCATGATGGAAGTTTCAGTTTTGGACATATATCCTCAATCTCATATGAGAATAATAATTGTTGCCACATGCTTATGCATTAAAGATGAGTCCATTATCTCGTTGTCCATGTTGTCCCGGTATGGATGTCTAAGTTGAGAATAATCAAAAGCGAGAAATCCAAAATGCGAGCTTTCTCCTTAGACCTTTGTACAGGCGGCATGGAGGTACCCCATTGTGACACTTGGTTAAAACATGTGTATTGCAATGATCCGGTAGTCCAAGCTAATTAGGACAAGGTGCGGGCACTATTAGTATACTATGCATGAGACTTGCAACTTGTAAGATATAATTTACATAACTCATGTGCTTTATTACTACCGTTGACAAAATTGTTTCATGTTTTCAAAATAAAAGCTCTAGCACAAATATAGCAATCGATGCTTTCCTCTTTGAAGGACCATTCTTTTTACTTTTATGATTGAGTCAGTTCACCTATCTCTCTCCATCTCAAGAAGCAAACACTTGTGTGAACTGTGCATTGATTCCTACATACTTGCATATTGCACTTGTTATATTATTCTATGTTGACAATTATCCATGAGATATACATGTTATAAGTTGAAAGCAACCGCTGAAACTTAATCTTCCTTTGTGTTGCGTCAATACCTTTACTTTAATTTATTGCTTTATGAGTTAACTCTTATGCAAGACTTATTGATGCTTGTCTTGAAGTACTATTCATGAAAAGTCTTTGCTTTATGATTCACTTGTTTACTCATGTCATTACCATTGTTTTGATCGCTGCATTCATTACATATGTTTACAAATAGTATGATCAAGGTTATGATGGCATGTCACTTCAGAAATTATCTTTGTTATCGTTTTACTCGCTTCGGGACGAGCAGAACTAAGCTTGGGGATGCTGATACGTCTCCGACGTATCGATAATTTCTTATGTTCCATGCCACATTATTGATGATATCTACATGTTTTATGCACACTTTATGTCATATTCGTGCATTTTCCGGAACTAACCTATTAACAAGATGCCGAAGAGCCGATTGTCGTTTTCTGCTGTTTTTGGTTTCGTAAATCCTAGTAACGAAATATTCTCGAATTGGACGAAATCAACGCCCGTGGTCCTATTTTGCCACGAAGCTTCCGGAAGACCGAAGAGGAGTCGAAGTGGGGCCACGAGGCGCCGCCACCATAGGGCGGCGCGGCCCGGTGCCCCGGCCGCGCCGACCTGTGGTGTGGGGCCCTCGTGTGGCCCCCCACGTTGCCCTTCCGCCTACTTAAAGCCTCCGTCGCGAAAACCCCGGCACGAAGAACCACGATACGGAAAACCTTCCCGAGACGCCGCCGCCGCCCATCCCATCTCGGGGGATTCCGGAGATCTCCTCCGGCACCTCGCCGGAGAGGGGATTCATCTCCCGGAGGACTCTTCACCGCCATGGTCGCCTCCGGAGTGATGAGTGAGTAGTTCACCCCCGGACTATGGGTCCATAGCAGTAGCTAGATGGTTGTCTTCTCCTCATTGTGCTTCATTGTTGGATCTTGTGAGCTGCCTAACATGATCAAGATCATCTATCCGTAAAGCTATATGTTGTGTTTGTCGGGATCCGATGGATAGAGAATACCATGTTATGTTAATTATCAAGTTATTACCTATGTGTTGTTTATGATCTTGCATGCTCTCCGTTATTAGTAGAGGCTCGGCCAAGTTGATGCTAGTAACTCCAAGAGGGAGTATTTATGCTCGATAGTGGGTTCATGCCTCCATTGATACCCGGGACAAGTGATGTAAAGTTCTAAGGTTGTGTTGTGCTCGTTGCCACTAGGGATAAAACATTGATGCTATGTCTAAGGATGTAGTTGTTGATTACATTACGCACCATACTTAATGCAATTGTCCGTTGCTTTGCAACTTAATACTGGAAGGGGTTCGGATGATAACCTCGAAGGTGGACTTTTTAGGCATAGATGCGATTGGATGGCGGTCTATGTACTTTGTCGTAATGCCCAATTAAATCTCACTGTACTTATCATGATATGTATGTGCATTGCTATGCCCTCTCTATTTGTCAATTGCCCGACTGTAATTTGTTCACCCAACATGCTTTTATCTTATGGGAGAGACACCTCTAGTGAACTGTGGACCCCGGTCCATTCTCTTATACTGAAATACAAATCTGCTGCAATACTTGTTCTTTACTTGTTTTCTTGCAAACAATCATCTTCCACACAATACGGTTAACCCTTTGTTACAGCAAGCCGGTGAGATTGACAACCTCACTTGTTTCGTTGGGGCAAAGTACTTTGGTTGTGTTGTGCAGGTTCCACGTTGGCGCCGGAATCTCCGGTGTTGCGCCGCACTACATCCCGCCGCCATCAACCTTCAACGTGCTTCTTGACTCCTACTGGTTCGATTAAACCTTGGTTTCTAACTGAGGGAAACTTGCCGCTGTGCGCATCACACCTTCCTCTTGGGGTTCCCAATGGACGTGTCAATTACACGCATCAATACTCCCTTTTGTAGTCACAAGCATATACTTGGCCAGAGCATCTACTAAGAGCGGAGAGCATGCAAGATCAGAAATAACATATGACAAGTGTATAATCGATCTCAACCATAGTATTCAACATTCATCGGATCCCAGCAAACACAATGATGACCCACAAGTATAGGGGGTGTATCGTAGTACTTTCGATAAATAAGAGTGTCGAACCCAACGAGGAGCAGAAGGTGTTGACAAGCAGTTTCGATGAAGGATTCACTGTAAATGCTCACAGACAAGTATTCAGGGGGTTTTGATATAGCAGATGAATAAAGTACAAGTAAGTAAAATGCAAGAGTAATAATTGCAGCGAGTGGCCCAATCCTTTTTAGCACAAAGGACAAGCCGGTTTGTTTACTTATGATGATGACCAAACGTTCTTGAGGACACACGGGAATTTAGTCTAGTGCTTTCGCTTCATATAGTTGATTAATCTTCATTGTTTTGATAAGTGTTGTGTGGGTGAACCTATGCTAATGCACCGCCCTTCCTAGGACTAATACATACTTGTGATTATACCCCTTGCAAGCATCCGCAAATACAAGAAAGTAATTAAGATAAATCTAACCACAGCCTTAAACTCTGAGATCCTGCTATCCCTGCTGCATCGATATACCAACGGGGGTTCAGGTTGCTGTCACTCCGGCAACCCCACAATTAGCAAGAGAATACAAGATGTATTCCCCTAGGCCCATAAAGTGAAGTATCATGTAGTCGACGTTCACATGATACCACTAGAAGAATAATACCACAACTTAAATATCAAACCATTGAATATTACTCAACATAGTTCACTACTAACATTTAGACTTCACCCATGTTCTCAAGAACTAAACGAACTACTCACGAGACATCATATGGAACATGATCAGAGGTGATATGATGATGAATAACAATCTGAACATAAACCTTGGTTCAATAGTTTCACTCAATAGCATCAATAACAAGGAGTAATCAATACCGGGAGAGTTTCCCCTACCAAACAATCAAGATTCAACCCTAGATGTTACAGCGGTGACGAGGTGCAACGGTGGAGATGACGGTGACGGTGGCGGAGATGATGGTGATGATGATCCCAATGAAGTCCAGCTCGATGGCGGTGATGATGGCGTCGATTTCCCCCTCCGGGAGGGAATTTCGCCGGCGGATTTCAGCCTGCCGGAGAGCTCTTTTCTCTCTGGTGTTTTCCGCCCGCAGAGGCGGCTGTGTCTCCTCGCGATTATTCCCTGGAGCTTAGGTTTTCGGGGAGAAGAAGTACGCGAAAGAGAGGCGGCCGAAGGGGGTTGTGGGCTCCCTCCCCACAAGGCGGCGTGGCCAGGGCAGGGCCCGCGCCGGCCTATGGGGGGGCCCATGGCGGCCCTCCTCGGCTCCTCCTTCTGGCTGGCTTATTCCTCTGGAAAAATAAGATCTTCGGTGTAATTTCCGTCAATTCTTGATCTTTAGAAATACTGCATTCTGACGGTGCTTTTTCCAGCAGAATCCTGACTCCGGTGGATGATCCTCCAACAATCATGAAACATGCAAAATAGATGAAATAACATAAGTATCACCTCTAAATATGAAATATATCAATGAATAACAGTAAATTATGATATAAAATAGTGATGCAAAATGGACGTATCAACTCCCACCAAGCTTAGACTTCGCTTGTCCCCAAGTGAAACTGAACTCAGTAAACAAGACCACATGTTTATGGAGTGAAGAGTCGAGAAATAAAATACAGACAAGAAGCATCATATTGATTCACACAAAACATTCTAGTGCACAACCTCCTCATATAATTCAACTTGAAACAAGTAGAAGGAAATCACAAATAAAGGTGCATAGGAAATCATAATTGGTGATGGCAAACTTCGTTCTTGGTCAAAGAACAGTTAACGATTGTACTTATTTATCGAGCAGCGCTCTTATATTAAAGCTTATAGAAAAACTTGCATACTCAATCATAATAATCTCCTCATAATCATTGATAACCTTCAAAGCTATATTCATTCGGATAAAACTTGTACTAAACAAGGAAGAATAAAAGACATGATTAAGTAGATCACAGTATAAATGGTTTGATCACAACAACTCAATTGCTTTCTTAAGATAGAGGGAAATAGGTTTACTGACTCAACATAAAGTAAAAGATAGGCCCTTCGCAGAGGGAAGCAGGGATTAAATCATGTGCTAGAGCTTTTTAAGTTTTGAAATCATATAGAGAGCATAAAAGTAAAGTTTGAGAGGTGTTTGTTGTTGTCAACGAATGGTAGTGGGTACTCTAACCCCTTGCCAAACGAGACTTCCAAAGAGCGGCTCCCATGAAGGACGTTATCTCTACCAGCAAGGTAGATCATCCCCCTTCTCTTTTGTTTACACATGTACTTTAGTTTATTTAAGGATGACACTCCTCCCAACCTTTGCTTTCTCAAGCCATGGCTAACCGAATACTCGGGTGCCTTCCAACATTTCACATACCATGGAGGAGTGTCTGATACGTCTCCGACGTATCGATAATTTATTATGTTCTATGCCATATTATTGATGATACCTACATGTTTTATGCACACTTTATGTCATATTCGTGCATTTTCCGGAACTAACCTATTAACAAGATGCCGAAGTGCCAGCTTGTCGTTTTCTACCGTTTTTGGTTTCGTAAATCCTAGTAACGAAATATTCTCGGAATTGGACGAAATCAAGACCCGGGGGCCTATTTCGCCACGAACCTTCCGTAAGACCGAAGAGCATACGAAGTGGGGCCACGAGGTGGCCAAACCACAAGGCGGCGCGGCCAGGGGGCCCGCGCCGCCCGTGGTGTGGGCCCCTCGTCAGCCCTCCGACTCTGCCCTTCCGCCTACTTAAAGCCTCGCTCACGAAACCCCGAGGCGAAAAACCACGATACGGAAAACCTTCCAGAGACGCCGCCGCCGCCAATCCCATCTCGGGGGATTCTCGGAGATCTCCTCCGGCACCCTGCCGGAGAGGGGATTCATCTCCCGGAGGACTCTACACCGCCATGGTCGCCTCCGGAGTGATGAGTGAGTAGTTCACCCTCGGACTATGGGTCCATAGCAGTAGCTAGATGGTTGTCTTCTCCTCATTGTGCTTCATTGTTGGATCTTGTGAGCTGCCTAACATGATCAAGATCATCTATCCGTAATACTCTATGTTGTGTTTGTCGGGATCCGATGGATAGAGAATACCATGTTATGTTAATTATCAAGTTATTACATATGTGTTGTTTATGATCTTGCATGCTCTCCGTTATTAGTAGAGGCTCTGGCCAAGTTTTTGCTCTTAACTCCAAGAGGGAGTATTTATGCTCGATAGTGGGTTCATGCCCGCATTGACACTCGGGACAAGTGCGATGAAAGTTCTAAGGTTGTGCTCGTGCCGTTGCCACTAGGAATAAAACATTGGCGCTATGTCCGAGGATGTAGTTGTTGATTACATTACGCACCATACTTAATGCAATTGTCCGTTGCTTTGCAACTTAATACTCGGAGGGGTTCGGACGATAACCTGAAGGTGGACTTTTTAGGCATAGATGCGATTGGATGGCGGTCTATGTACTTTGTCGTAATGCCCAATTAAATCTCACTATACTTATCATGACATGTATGTGCATTGTTATACCCTCTCTATTTGTCAATTGCCCGACCGTAATTTGTTCACCCAACATGCTTTTATCTTATGGGAGAGACACCTCTAGTGAACTCGTGGACCCCGGTCCATTCTTTAATACCGAAATACAAATCTGCTCGCAATACTTGTTTTACTATTTTCTCTCGCAAACAATCATCTTCCACACAATTCGGTTAATCCTTTGTTACAGCAAGCCGGTGAGATTGACAACCTCACTGTTTCGTTGGGGCAAAGTACTTTGGTTGTGTTGTGCAGGTTCCACGTTGGCGCCGGAATCCCCGGTGTTGCGCCGCACTACATCCCGCCGCCATCAACCTTCAACGTGCTTCTTGGCTCCTCCCCGGTTCGATAAACCTTGGTTTCTTTCTCGAGGGAAAACTTGCTGCCGTGCGCATCATACCTTCCTCTTGGGGTTGCCCAACGAACGTGTGAAATACACGCCATCAAGCTCTTTTTCCGGCGCCGTTGCCGGGGAGATCAAGACACGCTGCAAGGGGAGTCTCCACTTCCCAACCTCTTTACTTTGTTTTTGTCTTGCTTTATTTTATTTACTAATTTGTTTGCTGCATTATATCAAAACACAAAAAAATTAGTTGCTAGTTTTACTTTATTTACTGTCTTGCACTCTATATCAAAAACACAAAAAAATTAGTTACTTGCATTTGCTTTACTTATTTCATCATGTTTCCTTTTAATTTTACCACAAAAAACATACCGGTAGGACAAGGGTCTATAATTGGGAGGAACAATATAGAAGAATTTTTCACCCATGTTAGTACCGTTGAAGATTTTGAAGATAGACACTTGGTAGAACTTGCTCCTACTTATGAAATTGCTCGTCGCTGCTTTAGTTCGCCCGTTGGAAACTAAATTTGTTAATCTCAATCCTATAATCCAACACATGTTTCTTACACTTGGTGATTTGGAAGAGGGGGAAAAGAAAGATTTTGTTTTAGAAACCCTTCTTAGAGAATTTGGTGGTCTAGCAAGAGAGGCTAGAAAGGTCTTCGCTAAATTTAATATGCTTGGTTCTCATACTAATTTTGTTGGTCTCCTTGAAAAAATGGATATGGATAGGATAAGGTACACTAATAATGCTAATGATGGTGGGGAGATCAAAGCACCAATACCATGTAAACTCCTAACTATGAATGATGCACTAGAAAATAACTATGCTTGGCTTGTTCCTGAAAATTTGTTTGATGAGAGTAGCAAGCCCAAGACTAATGAAAAGGGAGACGCTGAAACTTATGTATCCAATATACTATGCATGGTTGAGAAAACTCCAAACCCCGCTGTAGATGCACCGCCCTTTGATAACACTTGAGTTACACTTTCTGCGCCTAGCTGAAAGGCGTTAAAGAAAAACGCTTATGGGAGACAACCCATGTTTTTACTACAGTATTTTTGTTTTATATTTGTGTCTTGGAAGTTGTTTACTACTGTAGAAACCTCTCCTTATCTTAGTTTTGAGTTTTGTTGTGCCAAGTAAAGTCTTTGATAGTAAAGTAAGTACTAGATTTGGATTACTGCGCAGTTCCAGATTTCTTTGCTGTCACGAATCTGGGTCTACCTCCCTGTAGGTAGCTTAAGAAATTAAGCCAATTTACGTGCATGATCCTCAGATATGTACGCAACTTTCATTCAATTTGAGCATTTTCATTTGAACAAGTCTGGTGGCCTAATAAAATCCATCTTTACGGACTGTTCTGTTTTGACAGATTCTGCCTTTTATTTCGCATTGCCTCTTTCGCTATGTTGGATGAATTTCTTTGTTCCATTAATGTCCAGTAGCTTTATGCAATGTCCAGAAGTGTTAAGAATGATTGTGTCACCTCTGAACATGTTAATTTTTATTGTGCACTAACCCTCTAATGAGTTGTTTCGAGTTTGGTGTGGAGGAAGTTTTCAAGGATCAGGAGAGGAGTATGATGCAATATGATCAAGGAGAGTGAAAGCTCTAAGCTTGGGGATGCCCCGGTGGTTCACCCCTGCATATTTTAAGAAGACTCAAGCGTCTAAGCTTGGGGATGCCCAAGGCATCCCCTTCTTCATCGACAACATTATCAGGTTCCTCCCCGAAACTATATTTTTATTCCGTCACATCTTATGCACTTTGCTTGGAGCGTCGGTTTGTTTTTGTTTTTTGTTTTGTTTGAATAAAATGGATCCTAGCATTCACTTTATGGGAGAGAGACACGCTCTGTAGCATATGGACAAGTATGTCCTTAGGCTCTACTCATAGTATTCATGGCGAAGTTTCTTCTTCATTAAATTGTTATATGGTTGGAATTGGAAAATGCTACATGTAGTAACTCTAAAATGTCTTGGATAATTTGATACTTGGCAATTGTTGTGCTCATGTTTAAGCTCTTGAATCATATACTTTGCACCCATTAATGAAGAAATACTTAGAGCTTGCTAATTTGGTTTGCATATTTGGTTTCTCTAGAGTCTAGATAACATCTAGTATTGAGTTTTGAACAACAAGGAAGACGGTGTGGAGTCTTATAATGTTTACAATATGTCTTTTATGTGAGTTTTGCTGCACCGTTCATCCTTGTGTTTGTTTCAAATAACCTTGCTATCCTAAACCTTGTATCGAGAGGGAATACTTCTCATGCATCCAAAATCCTTGAGCAAACTACTATGCCATTTGTGTCCACCATACCTACCTACTACATGGTATTTATCCGCCATTCCAAAGTAAATTGCTTGAGTGCTACCTTTAAAATTCCATCATTCACCTTTGCAATATATAGCTCATGGGACAAATAGCTTAAAAACTATTGTGGTATTGAATATGTACTTATGCACTTTATCTCTTTTTAAGTTGCTTGTTGTGCGATAACCATGTTTCTGGGGACGCCATCAACTATTCTTTGTTGAATATCATGTGAGTTGCTATGCATGTCCGTCTTGTCTGAAGTAAGAGAGATCTACCACCTTAATGGTTGGAGCATGCATATTGTTAGAGAAGAGCATTGGGCCGCTAACTAAAGCCATGATTCATGGTGGAAGTTTCAGTTTTGGACATATATCCTCAATCTCATATGAGAATAATAATTGTTGCCACATGCTTATGCATTAAAGAGGAGTCAATTATCTGTTGTCCATGTTGTCCCGGTATGGATGTCTAAGTTGAGAATAATCAAAAGCGAGAAATCCAAAATGCGAGCTTTCTCCTTAGACCTTTGTACAGTGCGGCATGGAGGTACCCCATTGTGACACTTGGTCAAAACATATGCATTGCAAAGATCCGGTAGTCCAAGCTAATTAGGACAAGGTGCGGGCACTATTAGTATACTATGCATGAGACTTGCAACTTGTAAGATATAACTTTCATAACTCATATGCTTTATTACTACCGTTGACAAAATTGTTTCATGTTTTCAAAATAAAAGCTCTAGCACAAATATAGCAATCGATGCTTTCCTCTTTGAAGGACCATTCTTTTTTACTTTTATGTTGAGTCGAGCTTCACCTATCTCTCGCCACCTCAAGAAGCAAACACTTGTGTGAACTGTGCATTGATTCCTACATACTTGCATATTGTACTCGTTATATTACTCTATGTTGACAATTATCTATGAGATATACATGTTACAAGTTGAAAGCAACCGCTGAAACTTAATCTTCCTTTGTGTTGCTTCAATACCTTTACTTTGATTTATTGCTTTATGAGTTAACTCTTATGCAAGACTTATTGATGCTTGTCTTGAAGTACTATTCATGAAAAGTCTTTGCTTTATGATTCACTTGTTTACTCATGTCATTACCATTGTTTTGATCGCTGCATTCATTACATATGTTTACAAATAGTATGATCAAGGTTATGATGGCATATCACTTCAGAAATTATCTTTGTTATCGTTTTACTCGCTCGGGACGAGCGTAACTAAGCTTGGGGATGCTTGATACGTCTCCGACGTATCGATAATTTCTTATGTTCTATGCCATATTATTGATGATACCTACATGTTTTATGCACACTTTATGTCATATTCGTGCATTTTCTCGGAACTAACCTATTAACAAGATGCCGAAGTGCCGCTGTCTTTGTTCTCGCTGTTTTTGGTTTCAGAAATCCTAGTAACGAAATATTCTCGGAATTGGACGAAATCAAGACCCAGGGGCCTATTTCGCCACGAACCTTCCAGAAGACCGAAGAGCATACGAAGTGGGGCCACGAGGTGGCCAAACCATAAGGCGGCGCGGCCAAGGGGGGGCAGCGCCGCCCTGTGGTGTGGGCCCCTCGTCAGCCCTCCGACTCTGCCCTTCCGCCTACTTAAAGCCTCCGTCGTGAAACCCCTGAGGCGAAAAACCACGATACGGAAAACCTTCCAGAGACGCCGCCGCCGCCAATCCCATCTCGGGGGATTCTGGAGATCTCCTCCGGCACCCCGCCGGAGAGGGGATTCATCTCCCGGAGGACTCTACACCGCCATGGTCGCCTCCGGAGTGATGAGTGAGTAGTTCACCCCTGGACTATGGGTCCATAGCGGTAGCTAGATGGTTGTCTTCTCCTCATTGTGCTTCATTGTTGGATCTTGTGAGCTGCCTAACATGATCAAGATCATCTATCCGTAATACTCTATGTTGTGTTTGTCGGGATCCGATGGATAGAGAATACCATGTTATGTTAATTATCAAGTTATTACATATGTGTTGTTTATGATCTTGCATGCTCTCCGTTATTAGTAGAGGCTCCGGCCAAGTTTTTGCTCTTAACTCCAAGAGGGAGTATTTATGCTCGATAGTGGGTTCATGCCTCGCATTGACACCAGGACGATGACGAGAAAGTTCTAAGGTTGTGCTGTGTCTTGTTGCCACTAGGGATAAAACATTGGCGCTATGTCCGAGGATGTAGTTGTTGATTACATTACGCACCATACTTAATGCAATTGTCCGTTGCTTTGCAACTTAATACCGGAGGGGTTCGGACGATAACCTGAAGGTGGACTTTTTAGTCATAGATGCAGCTTGGATGGCGGTCTATGTACTTTGTCGTAATGCCCAATTAAATCTCACTATACTTATCATGACATGTATGTGCATTGTTATGCCCTCTCTATTTGTCAATTGCCCGACCGTAATTTGTTCACCCAACATGCTTTTATCTTATGGGAGAGACACCTCTAGTGAACCGTGGACCCCGGTCCATTCTTTAATACTCGAAATACAAATCTGCTTGCAATACTTGTTTTACTATTTTCTCTCGCAAACAATCATCTTCCACACAATTCGGTTAATCCTTTGTTACAGCAAGCCGGTGAGATTGACAACCTCACTCTGTTTCGTTGGGGCAAAGTACTATGGTTGTGTTGTGCAGGTTCCACGTTGGCGCCGGAATCCCCGGTGTTGCGCCGCACTACATCCCGCCGCCATCAACCTTCAACGTGCTTCTTGGCTCCTCCTGGTTCGATAAACCTTGGTTTCTTTCTGAGGGAAAACTTGCTGCTGTGCGCATCATACCTTCCTCTTGGGGTTGCCCAACGAACGTGTGAAATACACGCCATTAGTGTCTATTGCAAAATTAAGTTGCTTACTGATGAATCAGGGCAAAACATGTGAAGAGAGTTATTAATGAAAGTTGATTAATTGGGGCTGGGAACCCCGTTGCCAGCTCTTTTTGCAAAATTATTGGATAAGTGGATGAAGCCACTAGTCCATTAGTGAAAGCTGCCCAACAAGATTGAAAGGTAAAACACCACATACTTCCTCATGAGCTATAAAACATCGACACAAATAAGGGATGATAACTTTTGAATTGTTTAAAGGTAGCACATGAAGTATTTACTTGGAATGGCAGGGAAATGCCACATAGTAGGTAGTTATGGTGGACACTGATGGCATAGGTTTGGTTTAAGGGTTTGGATGCACGAGAAGCAATCCCTCTCAGTACAGGTCTTTGGCTAGCAAGGTTGGTTAGCAAGCATAAGAGTTGAGGGAAACAAACAAATATACATGTGATAGAAACAATCATGCATCTTTCTTGTCAGCACAAATAATTTTAACTTCAGAATATTAAGCTCATAGCTAACAAGAAAGAAAGAAAGCTAATGAAATAACATATCTACATGTATTTCCTCTTTTCTATTTAAACTCAAAGTGTTGTTGCTATTGACCAATGCTAAGTTTGCCAAAACCAAATAGATTTACTCAATGCTCCCAAAGTGATACCAATACTAACAACAAGATCAATCATATAATAGAGATTGTAAACTAAAATAAGATGTGCAATATGTAAATGATAAAACTTCTCATTAATATTCCATAACGATAACTCACACCAAGGGATACATAGATAACCAACTAAAAGAGAGATACTTCCATACTGCAACCCATCTTATATGATAACTTCCCTACTCATGATATGACACTACTTGATAGTAAAAAGATAAAAGATAGTGATGATGTGATACCGCGGCACCCCCAAGCTTGGAAGAAACCAAGGGGGTGCCAATACCAATGATGAATTACTCCTTCGGCGGTGGTGGTGATGAATTCTTCCAATCATCAGACTTCCAAGGAAGGGGCTCTCCATCAACAAACGACATCTTGGTCTCAGGAATCCTGAAACTAGCAGCATAGCTTATGTGTTTAAACCTGTTTTCATACTCACAGTTTTGATTCTGAACATCATAGAGTTGAGCTTGGAGTTTGTTGGTAGTGTCGTGAAGCGAGAGGATATCGTCCCACAGCTTTGCAGTCTCCTTCTTGTGTCCGTCAATAAGGCCAGACACAATTTTGTGGAAGATGTCCACTTCACGCTCAGCCATCTTCTTGTAGTTGAAGACCTCTTGTTCTAATTTCTCCATCCTGTCCTCCAAACTTCCTTCTCCTTTAGGACCTCGGACATCTTAAATCTGCAACTCTCCATCTACGAGCAGCAATTCCTTGGGATGCATCTTCAGCTCGTTCATGTACGGGTTGACGACGTCCTCAAAGAAGCTGTCGTTCGGATTTCCCGACGAAGACATGCTGGCTCTAGATCCGAAGCAGATCCTGGCAGAAAACAGCTCGAAACAAAACACGACGAGAAAACGATATACGGACCTCCAGGGGTCCGGGGGATTATATAACAGAAATTTTCACGACAGAAGGAAAGTACCAGGTCGAACCAGAGTTGGAGAGGGACACCGAGGGGCCGTCCTCATAGGGCGGCGCGGCCAGGCTGGCGCCCGCGCCGGCCTATGGGGGCACACCCTCGTGCGCCTCCTCCACTCCGTTTCGATCTCGTAATTCTTCATATTTTCCGAAAATAGCAAAAACATTGTTTGGAAAGTTAAACACGGACTTTTTATTACCAGTATTGTTACCTATTCAAAGTCGAACTCTGCAGAACTGTCAATTTGGCCTTTGATGAAAGCTTCCGGAGTTACCACTCGAATAACATCAACATCTTCATTATAAGAATCACCAGAGATATAATGCTTGAGTCTTTGTCCATTCACAACTTGTGTGGCATCACCTTGTAGAGAACTAATTTTAATTGCCCCTGAATGATACACCTCCACAATGACATATGGTCCTTCCCATTTTGAGAGTAATTTCCCTGCAAAAAATCTGAGACAAGACCGATACAATAGGACTTTATCTCCAACATTAAATTCTCTTTTGATAATTCTTCTATCATGCCATTTCTTAACTTTCTCTTTAAAGAGTTTAGCATTTTCATAAGCTTCACTTCTCCATTCATCTAGAGAACTTAATTGTAGCAATATTTTCTTACCGGCAAGTTTAGGATCTTTATTTAGTTCTCTCACAGCCCAATAAGCTTTGTGCTCTAGTTCTAAAGGTAAATGACAAGCTTTCCCATAAACCATTTTATAAGGAGACATACCCATAGGATTTTTATAAGCAGTTCTATAAGCCCATAGTGCTTCCTTCAACTTACTAGCCCAATTTTTCCTAGTTTTATTAACAGTCTTATGCAAGATAGATTTAATCTCTCTATTTGATAATTCTACTTGCCCACTAGTTTGAGGATGATAAGCGGAAGCAATCCTATGATTAATACCATATTTAGCAAGAGTTTTTCTAAAACCACCATGAATAAAATGAGAACCTCCATCAGTCATGAGATATCTGGGAACTCCAAATGTAGGAAAAATAATATCTAGAAGCATTCTTAAAGAGGTCTCACCATCAACACTTTTTGTGGGTATGGCTTCCACCCATTTAGTAACATAATCAACAGCAACAAGTATATGAGTGTTACATTCTGAAGAAGGGAAAGGACCCATGAAGTCAAATCCCCAACAATCGAATGGTTCAATAACAAGAGTATAATTCATAGGCATTTCATTGCGTCTGGAGATATTACCAACTCTTTGACATTCATCACAAGATAAAATAAACTTTCTTGCATCTTTAAAGAGAGTTGGCCAATAGAAACCTGATTGTAGAACCTTTTGCGCGGTTCTATCTCCGGCGTGATGTCCTCCATAAACACTACCATGGCACTTACTCAATATCTCTTGTTGTTCATATTCGGGAACACATCTTCGCATAATACCATCCACTCCTTCTTTATATAAGTGTGGGTCATCCCAAAAATAATGCCTCAAGTCATAAAAGAATTTCCTCCTTTGCTGAGCTGAAAAGGTCGGAGGCAAGTACTTGGAAACAATAAAGTTAGCATAATCAGCGTACCAAGGACTATCTCGCGAGCTCACCTTTATTACAACCAATTTGTTCATTTGGAAAACTATCATTAACAGGAACAGGATCATAAGCAATATTTTCCAATCTAGATAAATTATCAGCAACAGGATTATCAGCACCTTTCCTATCTATAATATGTAAATCAAATTCTTGCAAAAGAAGCACCCATCTAATAAGCCTTGGCTTAGCATCTTTCTTTTCCATAAGGTACCTAATTGCAGCATGATCAATATGGATTGTAACTTTTGAATCAACAATATAGGATCTAAACTTGTCACAAGCAAACACTACAGCTAATAACTCTTTTTCAGTTGTAGCATAATTTCTTTGAGCAACGTCAAGAGTTTTGCTAGCATAATGAATAACATTCAATTTTTTATCTACTCGCTGTCCAAGAACAGCGCCTACAGACAAAATCACTAGCATCACACATAGTTTCAAAAGGTAAATTCCAATCGAGAGGTTCAACTACGGGAGCGAGTTGTTAAGGATTTCTTTAGAGTTTCAAAAGCTTCCTTACAATCATCATCAAAAACAAAAGGTACATCTTTTTGAAGAAGATTAGTAAGAGGCTTTGAAATCTTAGAGAAATCTTTAATAAATCTCCTATAAAACCCAGCATGACCAAGAACACTACGGATACCTTTAACATCCCTAGGACAGGGCATCTTCTCAATTGCTTCAACTTTAGCTCTTTCAACTCCAATACCCCTCTCGGAAATTTTATGTCCCAATACAATTCCTTCATTAACCATAAAGTGGCATTTCTCCCAATTAAGAACAAGGTTAGTTTCTTCACATCTCTGCAAAACTTTATCAAGTTTTCGCAAGCAATTATCAAAAGAATTCCCATAGACAGAAAAATCATCCATGAATACCTCTACAATATTCTCACAAAAGCCATGAAAAATAGCAGACATGCATCTTTGAAAAGTAGCAGGAGCATTACATAAACCAAAAGACATACGTCTATAAGCATAAGTTCCATAGGGACAAGTGAAAGTGGTTTTCTCTTGATCTTTAGTTTTAACAGCAATTTGTGAAAACCTAGAATAACCATCAAGAAAGCAAAAATGAGTATTTTTAGACAACCTTTCTAACATTTTATCAATAAAGGGTAAAGGGTAATGATCTTTCTTAGTAACCTTGTTAACTTTTCGATAATCAATGCACATTCTATACCCTACAACTACTCTTTGAGGGATGAGCTCATCATTATCATTAGGTACAACAGTCATTCCTCCTTTCTTAGGAACACAATGCACATGACTAACCCATCTACTATCAGCAATAGGATATATAATACCTGCTTCAAGAAGTTTTAATACCTCATTCCTTACCACATCCTTCATCTTAGGAATTAGACGACGCCGATGTTCAACAACAGGCTTTGCATCATCTTCCATGTTGATAGCATGTTGGCAAATAGAGGGAGAAATCCCCTTCAAGTCATCAAGAGTGTAGCCAATAGCTCCTCGGTGTTTCTTCAATATTTCCAATAACCTTTCTTCCTCAAAATCTGAAAGCTTAGAACTAATAATAACAGGATATATTTTCTTATCATCAATATGAGCATACTTAAGATTATCAGGCAACGGTTTTAAATCAAAAACAAGATCTTCCTTTGGTGGTGGTGTTGTACCTAAATCTTCAACCGGCAAGTCATGTTTAAGAATAGGTTGACGAATGAAAATTTCATCAAGCTCATTCCTTTCTTCCCTAAAGACTTCACTCTCACTATCCTCCAAATGTTGCTGCAAAGGATTATTAGGAGCAAGAGCAATAGACGCACACTGTTCAACTCTAAAATCATTATTAGGCAAATCAGCTTTATAAGGAGTTTTGGCAAATTTAGAGAAATTAAACTCATAAGATTCACCAGCAAATTTAGTCAAATTTTTTCCTTCTTGCAATCTATAACAGCTCCACAAGTATTTAGAAAAGGTATACCAAAAATAATAGGACAAGACTTACTAGCAGCAGAACCAAGTACCAAAAAGTCAGCAAGATATTTAATCTTACCACA